>NC_136518.1:89338124-89355624 GCF_053919585.1 Euprymna scolopes
TATATATATATATATCTTGACTAATTGTTTACTCCAGGTGTGATTCGACACACCGAAATAGTGCGTATCGAAGTTAATTTGTGACATCAAAAAATCAAACCGAAAATTGGAAATGAAACGAAACATAATTTTCTTGTTTCATTTTTCTTTTGATGTCGTCACGAATGGACATAACTTTGTGGATTCCAATGATTCCACCGTTAACACATAATTAATTGAAAACACATGGATAAAAAAAGGAAATTACGTCGACTATACGAACCATCAGGAAGTTTGTTCGCGTAGTATCAGTAAAAGCTAATGTGGAGAGAATGTGGGTCCAAATACATTTGAGCAAACTGCAAAATGTTCCATAGCATGTATTTATTCTCAGTAAATTACATCACTTTAAATTTAATGTGCTTAATAATTATTCTATTTACAATTTCAGTGCTATTTTGCTTCGTACTTGCAGGAATTTATGTGGAGAGACAAAGCGGGGCCAAATAAATTTTGGATAAATATTTATTTCGTTTCATTTTGCAGTTCATGTGGTGATTTCTTTTTGAATTTTATTAAGTTTTGTATGGACAAAATAAAAGGCATTTTTTATTATTTTATTTATTTATTTATTTATTTTTCAGTTTTTTTTTATTTTGAAACACTTATTTCTTACTATATAATTTTAGGACGTGTTAAGTTTGTAATTTACCACGCACATTACGACGTAATTATTATCCACAAAAGCTAATTTCTGAGGAGACTGGAGCGATGAAAACTCAAGTAAAATATGAAAATATAGACAGAAATCCACAAAATAAAATAATTGAAAATAAGTGTAGTAAGTGGAGCAATTATTTTTGAAAAAACTGATGAATGATAATTTTCATTCTATTTCGTTTCATTTTTCAACTCCGGTTTTATGTTCTTGCTTTTAAATCAACTTCTGCTTCTAAACACAACTTTGAGACAAACTATATTTTTTCGCGGAAGCGAGTAAACAAATAGTCAATATTACTACACACACACACACACACACACACACATATATATATATATATATATATATATATATATATATATATGTTGTAGAGATTTAGAAGGCTATCATAATGCGAGGAATGAAATATAGTCGTTGTTGGTGAAAGGAGACGAAAACAAGTGGCAATTTACAAATCAATAAGTACATACATATATGTCTATATATGCATATATTTATTCAGTTTTATTAGGTACAAATGTCTTGTTATGTCTGCGACAATATCCATTATCAATTTCGGAAAAAATTCCCTTTTCAAATGGTAGACATGACAGATCGATTCAAAGCATGCTAGATGATGGAGCGGAAGTTGGATAGCTTGGGCCTCGAAGCAAATGTGAGAAGGGATTTATGTATGGTCTGATAAGGTAATAAACATGTTTATATTTTTATTTAGTTTTATTTATTTATTTATTTTTTAGTTTATAACTTGTTGCTTTAGCGTGAGCTTTTTTAAATGTTGTATGTTCTCTGTCTATTTTGTTGTCTTTATTATTATTATTATTATTATTATTATTATTTTCCTGCTTAGGTGGGATGACTTTGTGTATCTAGGTGGCGTAAGTCGTTAGTAGGTTGTCTCCGGTTAGCTTTTGAAGAATAACAGTAGGAGTGAGATGTGAGATAGGAGGGGAGGGGGTGCGGGATGGTTCGCTCCCAGTCTGTTGCTCGTTGTTTAGGTTGGTGTTGCGGTTGTCAAGAATAGGAAGATAGGTGAGAAGGGGGGCACTGGATTGACATTCCTTGGGAGTTGTTAATTTATTTATTTTCATAAAACTATAAGTTGTAATAGGTGGGACATTTTTTCCATTTAATTCTTTATTGTTATTGTTTATTAATTTATTTGTGCTTGTTGTTAGTATTATTACGGTTTGAATATATGGGTTAGCTTAAATCAAAGTTTTTTTTAATTGGTTTATTTTACTTCAGTTTACTATTTTTTTAAATTATTTTTTGTTTTTATATATATTGCTGTTTTTTTACTTATTTATTAAATTTTTTTTCTTTTTATTTTTTATTTTTTTGTATATATAATTTATATGGGAGGGGGCTTGTAGTAAGGTCCTGTCTGGACTGTGAGTTGGTGCATGAGCGGTGTGCAGTGGCGTACTTGTTCTAATGGGTTAGGGTTGTAATGGTAAGTCTTTTTTTTAATTGGTTTATGTTACTTCAGTTACCTATTTTTTTAAATTATTTTTTGTTTTTATATATATCGCTGTTTTTTACTTATTTATTTCTTTTATTTTTATTTTATTTTTATTTTATATATATATAATTTATATTGGAGGGGGCGTGTAGTAAGGTTCTGTCTGGACTGTGAGTTGGTGTATGAGCGGTGTGCTGTGGTGTACCTGTTCTAATGGGTTAGGGTTGTAATGGTAAGTCTTAGGTTGGAGCCGTATGTAAAGTTATATAATGAATGAAGATCCGAGCTCCAGTCCGTTATTGATTTCTGGCCGTAATTTAGATATTAGTAATGATTCTTTTATGCAAAGATTCCCAATATTGCGTTCTGTGGTTAAAATATCGACTTTAATAGATATATTAGTGTTTCTGCAGGTGTTGAGGTGTTTGTGGAATGATGATGCTTGTGTTTGTGTGTGTTCCTTGATTCTTATGTGTAGGGGTCTCGTGGTGCTGCCCACGTAGAATTTTCCGCAGGCAGAGCATTCTAGTCTGTATACTACGTGTGTGCGGTGGCAGATGGTTGCGGGGTATATGAGGGAATTTGCCAGTATGCATGGTGGTGGGTCCTCGTTGTGCTTGCGTTTAGAAAGCTTCTGTCTAAGGGATGGTTCAGAGTGGGCTAGTTGCATATTGAGACCCTCTCTTCTGATAGCCCTGCGGATAGTCGTTGTGATCTTGTCACTGAGATGGGGCATTTTAAGGAAGCAGGTATTGGTGGGGAAGCTTCTTACACGTTTTCTCGTGTTCCAGAGGTGTTTAATGACACTTATGTAGAGTTTCGTATAATGGCCAGGGACGAATAAGGATATTGGAGATATGATGAAAACATGAAAAATCTGTGTGTCTATAGTAAAAGTACCGCCAATAAAATTCAGCTTTCGGCTTAAGTCAGATAGACCCTGTCTCATCACGTTGTACCAATAAAAGTAGCATACGTTTATGTATTAATAGGATATATATATATATATATATATATATATATATATATATATATATATAATACTGATTTCAGAAGTAAAAAAATGACTTGGGTTGCATCAGCTAGAATCGAAACCAAAATATTTCGCGCCCCAGAGGCGTTCCTTAATGTTTGAGATACTGACAGATAGATAAGAAAGATTTTAAATTAAACCACTTTAAACTATGAATAAATTTGCGCATGGGCAAAAGCAATAGAAATATGTTGGTAAATCGAAATGAACATTTTGCATATCAATTTGCCGATATATACTAATATCCGTGTTATTCATCCATCGAAACAAAGATTTTACTCGTTATAAAAAGCCTTGGTGTATGATCACTATTTCCTGTTTATTTTAGTGTTATGTGACCAGTACTTTTAGAGTTAATTGTTTAACTATTTTCACACATAAAGACACATACATGCTGCTAGTCTTCTATCTATAATATAAATCTCACATGTCTGTTTAAATGTGTGTATGAATGTATGTATGCCCAAAACTTTCGACAGAGGCGACGCATTTTCACAAGATCGGAATCATTTTGAAGCTCGACCCTTCGGACGACAAATATCGAACAATTAGCTAAAAACATTTATTCCTTTAACCTCAATTGGGCACTTTTTTACAAGAAGGAGTTGCTATTGTCACCGATATTTTCGAAAGTCATTCCTTCTTTTCGATTGACTAGCCTTAATTTAAACCTTCGTCACTTCCGGTTTGGCGATGGACGCAACGGCAAAGACGTCATGTTTTTTTATTTACGTTCTATTCCTCCTTGACGGTACGGGTTCGAACCTGCCTGCCTACCACCACCTTTTTTTTCTATTTTCTTTTTCTTTTTTTTTCTTTTTTTTTTTTTTGCTCAACATACACCTCCAAACACCCGGGCACCGCCGGACTTCTAGGCTAGTTTATATAGAAAAGCAACATGGATAGAGGACATGATCGAAAGAAGAATATATTATAAAAAATCAAAAATGTAAAATACGAAGACATAAACAAAATATCACAGAAATACCCCGGACCCAAATGATTGACTAGAAGTACCTATGTCTGCCATTAGTGATATGTTTGGGGTAAACATACCCCCACCAATGCAAACATACCGGACGAGCAAACGAAAGCATACTCCAGTGGGAACTATAGAAATACTCCCTAAAAGAAAGAAATATGATGTCCAACAAACATAAAGATTTTGAAGAGGTTGTGACACATCACAACGAGGAGCACGCAGGAGAGTTCGTATTTCAGTAACATTGATTTATAATTAACACTTACAATTTTGTAAGTACCTTATTCTTATTCAACTACTTAATAAAGTAAATGCCTACATTTTCGGTCTTATCGTTCGTTTTGGTGCGATATAATATTCATAAAATGCAGGTTTTGTTCAATTATCGTCGATATCTTATCTAAGCCAGAATCGAAGGTACAAAGAAAGAAATAACAAGAAAAATACAAAAGTGAAATAAGAAAATAGTGTACAAACAGAAAGAATAGCCAAAGTAACGTAAAATAAAATGAGGAAAAGGGAAAATAAAAAGGACAGTGCAAACAAAAAGAAAGACAGAAAGAAGGAGAGAAAGGGAAAAAAGAAAATAAAGCAAAACATATGAAATAAGCGAAGAAAAATAAAGAAAAGCAGAAAAAAGGATCCGTGCACACACACATACATACACACCCACGAATACACAAGCACACGAGCAGAAAGCCACAAACGTTGCGATAATGTAAAACGAATCGAAAAGGAAACTGAATCTGTTTGTTTCTGTGATCGGTTGTCCCAAAGAAAAACCAGCGCTTTATTCGAAACCTTATCGCCAGCTGTACAAACAAGACCACATAACGAGCGCAGATAGTTTCAGATCTTATTATTAAAAAAAGGAGTAGTATTTAATTCCAGTCGCTGGTTTAAGATGAAATGGGGAGGGGTCCGTATGAATGTGGACCACCTTGAATCCGATCAGGTGACAAAGACATTTGATCGTTAATTAAGTAGAACAGAGTAAACACTCTGATTGGGTTCGCGCCCACGTCGCGTCAAACTGTAACAGAAATCTACGCTTTTTTAGAATATGTCTTTATTTTTTTTGCTGTGATTGTTTTGATTTTATTATCTGCTTTAAATTTCACTTTTTTGATTATTTAGATACATACAGAACTCTATATAAAAGTCCTGTTTATCAGTCCGTACGTCACCTTTATTTTTGAAATCTCATTTTCATAGCTAATCGCGCAGATTGAATGGACGTATATTATTTTACATCTACTCTAGACTCCCTATAAGCGGCTGTCCATCGGTCAGTCTGTTACACCAAAATTTTAACTAACATTTTGTTGGTCCATCATGCAAAATTTTTAAGTGATATTTTGCGTTGGTATGTAACGCTTAAGTCTTAAATGTCATTTTAATTGGTTTGCCACGCTTAAATTTTAAGTGATATTTTGCATTTGTCTATAACACTCAAGGCTTAAGTAAACACTTCATCAAATCTCCACACTAACGTAATGTACTTGCAATAACCCTTATCCCTGAGTGGCTTCCGGGCCTTGAAAAGTGGTGATCACTGTGTAAAAAAAGAAAAAAAAAGAATGTCATTTTTGTTGGACTTAAACGCTTTAGTTGTAATTGATATTTTGCGTTGGTCTACTCTTTTTTTTTACGCAGTGATCACCATTATCAAGGCCCGGAAGCCACTCAGGGATAAGGGTTATTGCAAGTACATTACGTTAGTGTGGAGATTTGATGAAGTGTTTACTTAAGGGGACGGTTCATTAGGAATTTGTTAACATTGGACTTGAACACATCCAAGTTGTAGTCCGGTGGGAAGCAGGCAGACGAAACAGAGTTCCACAGGCGTGCAGTTCTAAGAAAGAAGCTTTGTTCATGGAATCCGCGTTTGGATTTAGGAACAGATATAGAGTGGGGGAAATTTTTCACAGTGGATTCAGCTAAACGGGTTTTTTTCGTGAAAGATTGGCGAGGGGGGACCAGAGATTGGAGTTCAGACGAGCACCTGCCATGAAAATAACGATAAAACAAAGATAGGCTCGCAACGTCTCTTCTGTGGGAGTGAGGTTGCAGGGTAGAGAAAAGGTCATCCCCCACTAAGCCACGAAGTCTATTTTGTACTCTGTCAAGACAGAATAGGCTGTTTTTAGCAGCTCCTGCCCAGATATGGCAACAGTATTCCATCCTTGGACGTACTTAGCTTTATATAGATAGAGAATTGCATCAGTAGTGAGATATCTTCTGGAGCGGTAGAAGGATCCCACCATCTTTCAAGCGACCTTGGCAACAGACTTGATGTACATGTTCCATTTCAGATCAGGAGTAAAGGTCAAACCCAGAAGCTTGTCAAAACACGGGGCATCACCCAGACGAGAGCCATCCATCACAATTGATGCCAGATGAGGATCAGAGCGTTGATGATGTAAGGATAGGAGTTTGGTTTTGGATGCATTAAAGGTAACCAGCCACATCTCCCCCCACTGAACCACGTGCTCGAGATCAGAGGAGAGAGAATCAGAGAGAACTTTGTCATTTACAGCCTTTGATGCGTTGCCGTAGATGGTCGTGTCATCAGCATAGATGTCAACGAATGATTTAAGTATGTGTTTAGGGATGTCATTGATATAGATCAGGAAGAGAGTTGGGCCTAGGATTGACCCCTGAGGGACTCCAGCATTTATATTGCAGGCCTCTGATTTTTGTCCATCTACCACTACTCTTATGAGCCTATCGGAGAGAAATGATTTAATGATTGAGAAAGCATTTCCAGTTATACCGTAGCTGGAAATCTTGTGAAGTAGACCCTTATGCCATACCTTGTCGAAGTCCTTTGATATGTCAAGAGCAATTTCCCTAGAAAGGAAGCTTTTGTCAAGAGATTCATTAATCCTGTGGGATATAACCGTCAGCACATCTGCGGTAGATCTTGCAGGACGGAAACCATATTGTGTGTTACTAAGAAGGTTATTCCTGCTGAGGTGGTTGACTATTTCTCTATTTAATATGGATTCCAGCAACTTACTCATAACACACAGGAGACTTATTGGTCTGTACTGAGAGGGAGATTACTTATCACCTGAATTCTTAAATACAGGGCAAACTGATGAGGTCTTCAAGGGAGTCGGAAAGCACTTCTCCTTAAGGCAGCGCTTAGTTTCGTAAGTAGGGGAGCAAGTTCTGGTTGAAGCTTTTTTAACACTATAATTGGGATTCCATCAGGGCCAGTTGCTTTACTGGAATCTAGGTTCTTGATTAGCTTGGCGACCTCATGCACGGATATTTGTATGTTACCTAGCTTGTTCTGTGTTATAGGAGGAAATATGGGGAGTTGATGGCCTTCGTCGAATAGGGTAGAATTAGCTGCAAAGTTCTTTGCAAATAGTTTGGCCTTGTCTGACGCTGATGAGATGACCTCTGGTCCATTGATAATGGTTGGGATAGAACGCACACTTCTGTTCAGGATCCTATTTGTTATTTGCCAAAACTGGTGGGAACCAAGCCGCTGATCAGCTACCTTGGATTTAACAGACTGGGCATATAGATCTCTTGCATTTTTATTACTCTTTTACAGTGGTTGCTGGCAGTCCCGAAAGCAGCTTTAGTCTCAGTGCATCTATTACGTTGGTAGCTATGGAAAAAGTGATTTCTGTGCTCGATAGCAGCAGCACATTCTGGGGAGAACCATGGCTGGCTGTTAGGTTTTTGTTACTCATGCTTTATTCCAACAAAGAAGGTCTGATAGTATAAGATCGCCTCTAGGTTGCCAAAATGGTGCCAAGACAAATCATCAATGATATGATTATGTTCGTGGGAAGGTTGGCAGGTAAACGGATAACGAATTGTATTTATGTAATTAATGTGAGAATAGGCATACATTTTTCCTGTTGCGTGAGACTATTTTGAATTGAAACAATAAAGAGTTCATAAAATACAAGGATTTACTTTCATTTGTATCCGATACGTAGATTATATAACTATCCACTTCTGTCTTTCTCTGGTTTTATAGTTCTGTGTTTTTCTCTTCTAACTTTTAATCTTTATTATCCCCCACTGTTTTTATTACGAACTGAACTTTTATAGATAACTTTGATAAAGCAACTATACAGGCGAATATATTTGTTGTCATTAACCGTTTCTCGTTTTCGCAAACACTTTCGAACAAACAATCCACTAGTTCCTCGGTGCTAGACAGGGTTCAAAAAGGAGTCGCTAACCTAATAGGTCCTGAACTATTAACTAAACTCCACCATTTGTCTCATCGCAGAAACATGACACTCTTGCGTCTATTTTACAAGTATTTCAATGGCAAGTGCTTTGACGAACTCAAAGCACTAGTACCCGCTCGACGACAATACCCTCGACAAACCTGACAAGCAGCAAAATCCCACCTCTACACTGTAGAGATCCCAGATGCCATAAAGACTTCTATTCGAGTAGATTTTTCTTTCTGGCTGCTATACTTTGGAATTCCTTCCCGGAGTTCAGCTTCCTTGCTGCCCAACTCTCTAGAAAGTATCCCTACAAATCTGGTCCAAAATAGTAGCCGCTCACGACTAAGTGGCCGTGTGCCTCATTTGTGATTAAATGACAATAATAAAAAAATACTATTATCGTTATTCAAAGGGAGGAGAGATAAAGCTTACTTATTGATCTTGAGCAATTTAACTATAAAAATCTTACAAGGCCCAAAAAATATAACACGAATTGTGCACTTCAAAACACTCATAGAATTGTTGTGTTCGAAATGATATGGCGATTGCTGAATTTGACACAAGGAACGTAAAGAAGGCTGGGGGTAATGCAGTAAAATATAAATAATTAATGTTAACCGCTTTAATAATTAAAAGCAAAAACACTTTCTCCTGCATTATTCAGACACAAAATAGCCTCATGTTTCAGTAAGTTTGTTATAATACCTAGATTAATTTTTTTTAATGAATTGTGAACTTTTACATTCACTGAATAAGTTGTGATTATTTGCTTATTAACATCGTCCAAATTTTGTACTTATTTTTGATACTGGCTTTAGTTTCAATCATGTGGTCTCAGTCAGTGTTGGCAGTATATGTAAATGACGAATTTGGCATATTCAGCTACCTCCAATAATTTTTCTGGGCAGTTATTCTTGTCTTCTCACGGAATATATATTGTATATCTCTTATCTGACACTAACACCGGATTGTAGTTGATTATACCGATCTAGCATACAACGTTGTCGGTTGCTGTTGTTTTAAGATATTCTTGCTTCTACAGATTTTATAGTTCTTGTTATCAGAAGATGATAGAAGAGGAAGTGAAAATACTTATAATGTATATATATATATATATATATATATTTATATATATATATATATATATATATATATATATATATATATATATATATGAAGATGTATAAAAAAGAATACGAAAAGTATGCGTTTATAACTTTTCTTTATTCGTTTTCTATTGGTGACGTGCAGGAATACAAAGTATTATTATAAAGAAATTAAAGACTTTTTTTTACATGCAGAGCAGACCAGAATATGTAAAAGTAACTTCAGTATTCCTATTGTGCGGCCGGCTTGCCCCACTACCGTAACTCTGCAAATCAACGATACGTTGAAATTTAAAAAAAGTATTCTGCAACGAACAATTCGCCGAATTCTATCTCAAAACTGTGCTATGCAACCATACCATCTACAAACTTGTCAAGCTTTTACGGCGCGGTAATTTTGACAATCAGTCCGATAATGGCCTTGCGGCACTGAGCAATGAGAGCTGCCTTTGAAATCCTAAATACTGCGCAGGCTCAAGTCAATGACCGATCGCTATAAGTAACTATCGACCATTATGGCACAATAGTACCACGACCTTCTTTAACTAAGGTATGGTTTTGTTTAGTCCTAGGTGGTCCTTTCCTGGACTTTGAGAAGGGGGTTATTTAGTGCAAATAAAATGGGAATTCAGTAAGGTTTTGCAGCATGTGTATATCTTACAACCCCTTGCTTTTTTAAACCTCCCATGATTTTTTGTTTAACCGCCTTGCCAGAAAAATTATAAAAAGCTCGGCAATAACAGTCTAGAGTAGAATGTTGTGAGATTTTGTCTTTATTCCTGCATATTTAAACAAGAAATGCAGCGATTAAAAACTAAATCATACACACATGCATCCTTCCTGAACTTTGCTGCGGTTTTTATCTTTTTTTTCTTTGATCGTGGGAAGAAAACGGATGAGAGAAAGCCAAACAACCAGGTGCACATAGCACTTGATATGTCTGTTAATGATTATTGCCCCGCGCGTGGTGGCTGATCGTTTTCACAAATATCGTTCACACATAAAAGATGTTAATTTATGTAAGTCCGTGCTTCGCCGAGTTCATTATACTTAAAACACACAAACAAGGTGCGCACTAATTTATGTCGTAATAAGTAAATAACCTTCTCCACCTGACATGGTTTAGAAAGTGTCCAAGGCTAATTGCGAATAAATAGTTTTTACACTAGGTAATTTATAATTATATATATATATATATATATATATATATATATATATATATATATATATATATATATATATATATATATATATATATAGTTGTTTTTGTAGTCTGATGAGACCATAGCTTGTTTAAGTTTATTTACGGAACATTTTCAAAGATGTGTAGCTTTTGACATTTTTGTACAAAACACACACACGCACACACGCACGCACACACACACACATATATATATATATATTCTTATTTTTATTTTAATTTTATTTCTATTCTATATTCATAATCTTATTTTTATTATTATTAGTAATAATTTTTTTAATCCGTTTTAATGATATATATATATATGTATATATATACAAGCAAACAGTTAATAAAACATGTTAAAAAACACTTTGAAAAATAGTTAAAAACATATTTAATCTGAAAAGGAAACACTTGATAAGTGGATAGTCCTTAATCCGCAGAGTTTCGAAGAAATACTTTCCTTCTCATCAGAGGGCAGGAATTAGCAAAATGCGGGATCGGATTGTGCATACAAAAGTATTTGATGAAACAACAAGTAAGTCAAAGATCTTACTTGATAACAAAAAAGTGAAGTAGAGGGAATATAGTGAAGAAAAAGGTGATTACACGTGAATGGATAGTCTGGTTAAAGATCAATAATCCAATGACGATAAAATCTAAAAATATAACTTCAAGAAAGTTAATTGAATTTCTATTTGCACAAGTAAAATCCAAGGAAATCCCGTAATTGGAAGATGGTCCAAAATAATCCAAAGGCCGAAATCCATGGAATAATTCACAAATATGTACAAGGGAAAAGGGGAAAATTCCAATAATATTAATAAAAGGAAAATATACTTTTCACACTCCTACCGAGACATAAATATAAATAAGAAAGATCAGGGAAGAAGAAGAGGGGGAAAAATTAATTGGCGATAGAATTAAATATAAAATAGAAAAACAAATGTCAAAATGACCCAGACAAGAAAATGTTAAAAGGCGCGAAAAAATATATAGGGCAAAATAATATAGGTCAACTGAAATGTACAAGTTATTACTTAAGAAAATGTGAGCAAGAGTTGTTAAAAGACACTAAATCGAAAATAAATTAATTAGTTAATTAATTAATAGCAACTAAATAATAAATAAACAATAAATAAATAAGATATAAAATATAAAATAAAAATTATTTAAGGAGAGAGGATGGCCGGTATCTGCAAATTCAGGAAAAGGCAAGAAAGTAAGTAAGTAAATGCATGTAGTAAAATATAAGTAAATATACATACAAGATATGAAAGTGTGGGTAGATCGATATATTAGATAGATAGGAATATTAAAAGACTAAAACAGAAATTGCAGATAAAAACCGGCCAAGCAAAGAAGAAATAAAGAACTAAAATAAAGGATTATTAAATTATAAAGTATGTAGAAAAAACGATAAAGTTAAAGAAAAAATTATATATCTATCTAAAATGTAAAAGTAATAACTATGTAATTTCAAAATTACCATAAGTAAAATTGAACTTATATTTACAGAAAGAGATCAATTCATTTTTAGAATTTATTATATTGTTACTTTGAGGGGAAGTAATTATAGTTATAGCTTCGGTTGTGCAGAGGTGACATGACTTAGAGCCTGGAGTATAAGACTTAACTTTTTTATGATGGTCCATTTGATTGAGAAGTGGGTATTATTAAAGTTAAGTTTTTTAATTAAAGTGGTTAGAGAAGTTCCTGATTATTATTAGAATTATGGTTGTTAAAAGAAGAAATGTGGTTTGATATTCTTTTCTTAATTAATATTGAAGTAGTGCCGATATATGTATATGCTTTATTAAAAGCTCGATGTCTGGTATTAATATTAATTTGCTGATTTGTATTAGTTAAATGGTTTGAATTTTGTTCATAATGTTCAACAAATGGTGGGGCAATGTTTGTATGAGGACTATTTTGGAGGGGATAATGAGTGATGTTAGTGTTTAGGATGGCTGTTAGTAGAAATATTATTATTCTCATTATTATTATTATTAATTTTATTATTATTATTATTATTATTATTATTGCTAGTTGTATGATTGTAGATGGAGGGGCTGCTCGAGTGGTGTATTGGATTAGTAACTATATCAGATGGAGGATGGGAAGAAGGATAAGTTGAAGACGAAATATTAGTGTTTGTTATGGAAGGATCGCGTGGGAGCTCAGTAATTGTGCAAGAATATATAACATCTTCGTGGATGTAATCATTATTGAGTGGGCAAGGATCTTTGTTATTACAATTAGAGTTAGTTTTGGGTTTAATTGAAAAGGGGATTTTTTGGGCTGATTTAATTTTTTTGTTATTAGATGTTAAGATTCTTTGTGCTAAATTAGGCATTGTTGAATAAGAAATCCTGATTGAATTTTTATTGAAAATAGAACTATATCTGTGTGGGTATTTGAAAGAGTTTTGTACAATGTTGAAGAATTCCTAAGGTATATTAGTTCTGACATTTAGTCTAAATGGAGGATTAAACAAAGTAGTTTTCTTTCTCCTGATGCGACTGGGTGAGTTAGAGGCATTGCGATTAGTATTTTGGTTTGGATTATATATGTAGACTGGTTCATTGTTATTGATAGCTGTAGATCTTGTTATTTGAACTGGTTTCTTACGAGTAATATTGTGTGTAATTAAAGATTTAAGGCGGCCTGCAGGAGGAGCATAATTGTTGTATTTAATCTTTTCCTTGTGTCCTGAGTCCCATAAGACATTATTGAAGAAAGTAGCATTTTGATTAAAAGTTTTTTTATCAGCAGAAAGAGCAGAAATTCTTCTAGAGAAGGATACTACTATAGATTTTATAATTGAGTTGGGGTGGTTAGAAGATTTATGGACGTATAAAAGCGTAAGATTAGGTTTATGATAGGGGCTATTAGTTTCGGTGTTAAGATAAGTGTAACATCTAGAAAATTTGAACTTTTTTGTTTGGTTCGATAATTATAGAAAGGCCAAAGTTATTAAAGAAGTTATGTAATTTTTTAATTGTTTTGTTGTACTCTCTTGTCCTGACTGTTGTAGTAAAAAGGGCATCGTCTCTATAAAGGCTCCCTTGGATATGTTTAAAGTGGTATTTAAGTTCTTTCAGTAAGAACAGTCCCACTAAATCCCTAACTTTGCAGAGTCAGAAGCACCTATCAAGATGTCAAAATTATCAGGGGTGTCATTTCTAGTCCAAAGCTTATTGTTAAATTGTATAAGGGGCTTTCTCGCTAGGAGAATTAATTTAATTTCTAAATTAGTTAAGTCAGAATTTCTTTTAGCAAAGATAAAAGCCTTATTTAAAAGGATCGGAGAAATTGATTGATAATAATTTTGATGTCAAATGTTATGAAGTTAAGGAGGTGTTTCTTTTTAAGAGAGACAAATCAATTAATTACGGAATCTGAATTCAGCCAAAGAGGGAAACTTACTTTTTCTTTAATAGAAGGGATGATTCTATCTAAGATATTTTTGCTTACAGCCCTAAGTCAGAGATAGATGGGCAGATCAATCTGATGAAGGGGTTGTCATAGAAATTAGGTTTATGATCTTTGAGGGTGAATCTAGGGGTACCCGGAGAAATTATTTGAGTGAAGTTATGAATATTCATAGAAATCAGTAAAAGTTTACCTGCAGAATTATTGGAATCTAAAGTCTTAGGAGGGACTATTTTATAAGATTTATTAAGTTCTTTATGCAAAAGTTTTTTATATGTAGGACAGTCAAGTTTATAATATTTTTTTCTCTTATCAGCAGGGACGATTAGATGTTTATACTTTTAAATTTTTCGGCAAAATTATTTATTTTTCGAGTAACCGGATTATAATGGTGTTTTTGTTTCTTAAATTTGATTTTTTTGACTAAATTTAACATGGAATTCTCAAACCTTTCAAGGTAAGGGTTGTATTTGGGGTGGGCAGTGGTTTTTAATACGTAAATTTGGCAGAAATTCTTTCGAATTTCTTTTCTTCTCTATGAGAGTTGATAGGGAGTTCATTTGTTAAGATTTCTGGGTGAAGTTAGTCTTCAGAGGAAGTAGGCGCTTTTTATGTACATATATTTCTTATTAATTGATGTTATTGTTTTATACCGGCACTTCTTTCCACTTTTTCTCTTTTCTTTTTCTCCCTTTTTTCTTTTATTCTTTTTCTTCCCAATTTTCCCTTCCTTGTTTTCCTCTACGTTTTTTCCTGTTTCTTTTTCTTTTTCCACGGCACTAACCTTAATCTCCACCCCTTCCTTTTTCGTATTCCTCGCATATGTTAAAGACCATTCTTTATTCTTAATGACATGTAAAGTGACCTCCTGATAAAAATATTTTTCTTTATTATTGTTGAATCCTTGATTATTTTCATTACTAAACGTTTATATAAGCAGCATCGCCTGAAGAGGTATGTAGTTATTAGTAACTGGTTGACTGAAACATGCTTTGCCCTGTCGAAAAAATACACTTTAATATGGTATTTTAATTTGTCCAGATTTCGTATATATTAGTATTAAGTCGCGATTTCACCAGTCCCATCAGCTAAAAATCAAAACCGAAAGTAAAAATGTACTACTCAAAGCTGGAAACGTTACCACTGTAACAACGTGACACGCTTACTAAGGGATTAAAAATACACTTAGATGAATGTACAAAATGTATAACGATATTTTTAAATTTTGACCCATTTTTGACCCCTTAAAAACTATTTAACCGGCTGAAACCCCATAAAAGAACGGTCCGTAAAAAAACCTATAGCTACGCTTTGTGACTTTTAATTTCGGAATAGATGGAGTTTGAAAATATGGAGGCAGACAGAAAGACATATAACCTTTTATATATTAGACTAGCTGGGGGTGGGGAGCGCCCGGCTTCGCTGGATCGTAAAATACGCTTCAATATGATACTTTAATTTGTTCAGATTTCGAATATATTATTATAGAGTCGTGATTTCGAAAGTAAAAAAAAATATTTGGGTGCCATCAGCTAAAATCGAAACTATAGCATTCAAAGTTGATTACGTTACCACTGTACCAACGTGATACTCATATGATCTGTTTATAAATAAAACATAAAGATGAATGTGCAAAAGCTATAACGTTTTCTTTTCAATTTTGACCCATTTTTTACTCCTTAAAATCTATTTTAACCGGTTAAAGTCTTATAAAAGAACAGGCTATAAAAAATCCAATCATTTGAGGCCCGAAGCGCCGCTCTGCGACTTTTAGTTTCGTAGGAGGTAGAGTTTGAATATATTTAGACAGACAGATATGTAGCGTTTTATATATTAGACTAATTAAACAATCTGTGGCGAAAATTGTGGGATCACAAGCGTACCTCTTAAACGGCCTCGGTGTGCGCTTTGCCGACGCAGCGTCATGATGCTGAAAAGGCCCCAAGATGGCGCCTGCGGCCTTATATAATAACACAGTCTCAAAGAATCTTGTGTGGTCTTGCGCACATATGCAGATTTGCAAATTTGTAGGACTCTGTCTTTTATAAAAACAGGCCTCTTGAGCAGATGGGACAGCGGTCAAAACGAGTCTACAGAAAGTACTGACGGACGACGCTGCTGCAGTGATCTGAGATTTCCTTTACTCTTTTTTCTTTGCAACAACACAATCTTCAGTGAATTTCAGGTTTCTTAATCTTAATCCTTAAAGTTGTGATATTTTCCAAACTAAAATCTTGTAAATTAATTTGACCTAAATTGGAACAACAATTCTTGACATAAATTTAGTAATATTGATTTTAACTAATTTTACCTTCATATATATATATATATATATATATATATATATATATATATATATATATATATATTTCCAGTTGTTAATTTCTTTAATAATTATCTAGTTTCATTTGGGTTTTTTTTCTAAAAAATTATATTCCTTGAAGATCATTTTGAAAATATTCTAATTATAAATACAAAATTAAATTGCCGGAGCAGCCCTGCCAACATTTCTCGGTCTAGGACACCTCAAGTAGTAAGAAAATAATTACTCGACCTCAAAGAGGTGGGAGCGAGGCCTGAAAGGGTGAACCTCATAGGACTACACAGAACGAAAACCCCAGTTCGATAGATATAAAAGTCACCGAAATGGACCAATTACTGCCGGACCAGTTCATTTGAGTGACTCGTTCTGTGCAGTGATGGTGTCAATTGCTCTGATTTTCCTTTTCAGAACAAATAGAATAAAAGTCATTTCATGTAAAAGTTCAATATTTTCTGATGATTACTAATTACACTTCGGGATCAAATGAATCTTCTATTAAAGCCTAATATCGTTAAAATGGAGACCAGATACCATACATCAGTTTTCATTATGTTACATTCTCTTAATGATTTCAATGAACTTCACTTTATAGTTTGAGGACAGAGCCGCAGTCCGTTTGAGTAGACAGTGTTTGACTTGTTTATAAAGATTAATAGGCAACATTACAAACGAGAAAATGTAAAAAAGCAAAAAAAAAAAAAAAAAAAAAAAATCCGTGATGGTAATTGGGGTGGGATGTATACGAATTGAAAAAAACGTGTATTAATCTCTATTTATATAAATTTAGGAATGTTTACATGTTTATATGTACATGATTCATAGTTAAACTAATTAACCTATCGTCTTAAATTTGGGAACACAGCTGCTATGTATAAAATCTGATAATATACGCTAGATTTAGTTTAATTCAGTTTTATGCAGAGAAAGACGGTAGCGTTATGAGCCTTCATGAAAACTCAGATAACTTGGATTTTAAGAAATTTAAACAAAACGTATTAGATATCAATTAATAAATATTCCCCAATTTTCAGATTATATAAAAATATTCTGAAGTGTTTTTTA
>NC_136518.1:89360624-89498124 GCF_053919585.1 Euprymna scolopes
AATTGTCTTAAGTATTAACCAAATCTTCCTCGCTCTTTTGAATTTGTCTTAGTATCGCCCATCTCTTTTAGTTGTTGTTCACGGTTCAAATCCAATTACATTGTAATTTATTAATGGCAGCTGCAGATGGGTTTTTTTCGCATAGATCTACAGTATCTGGGGATTCTACATTATTGAAATAAGTTATATGTTGCTTGATACTTGCGAAGGAGAGCTTTAGAGTAACCAACAATTTAGTTGGTTTTGTAGGGGGCTTGGTTTGATAGTGTTTCTATTATGTTGCATTTTCATTATTGTTTTGGTGTTTGTTGGATGACAAAAAGTATACATAAATAACTTCTTATCCGCTTCCGTATAATAGAATGGTTTGAGGGACACAATGGTACACTCTGGGATTTCAGTTTGATTGATTCTAATATATTGCTCCGATTTGTGTAAGGATGTCACTATGGGTTGCATCAACCCTCGTGTATTTGTATTCGACATGAACAATTTCTCATTATTTCTATAACACAACTCGAGAGAAGACTGAACAGAACAAACTATTATGATAAAACTCGTTCTAATATTTTCTATGATATTGAATCATTTCAATATTGAGAGATTTGTTACTATCGTACTAATATCCTCTTTTTAGATATCTGCAATATGTTATGCTATGTTAGGATGGATTTCTTCGCGCAAAAAATTGGTTTCCTATAAAATAAGCAAACAATATTCAAGACTGAAATGATATATAATGATTAAAATTAGCAGATGATTAAATAAATAACACTTGGGTACCATTTTGAGTAAAGAAATCTAGATTTACCGCACGTATTCTAGAGGAACGCCTAAAAGATTCCTCAATTTCGTCAGCGCCGCATATATGTGAAAAATATATATAGAGAGTAGAAACTTTTTACTAGTTTCTTATCAACATGTATAAGTGTGTATCGTTACTATAAAACTATCCTAGAGAGAATATTTTAACTCGTATTATATAACCTTTCTTCCTGTAATCCATTATTCGTTTTCATTTTCTTGATATTATTTTACGGCTTAAAGCATCGAACACCAAAAAGGGACTTTGTGTTTAATCAATTGTAAAACAAAGGCTTTGTCTCGAATTACAAAGATCAGTTTTATATTCTCATCTCACATTAATCACAAACTATTGGTGATATGGCCGTTCAGAAGTGGATATTAAAGGAAAACAAAAAAGCTGTATGTAGGTTCGCGCCTTGTCTCTTCTATATTTTTACTTTCACGAAAATGTTGATAAAACTTTCGTGGTTCTTGCTGTAGGAACTTAATTATATCCAGAAAAGCATTACTAAGAATATAAGCAAGCCTGTAAAAATACTGTCAGGTTCATGCGTATTGATTTTTTTCCATTATGTAAATAATGCTCTGTTTTAAATCTATAATGCTGAATCAAAATCTTATGGCACGGATTGTGTCTATTTATACCAAGGATATTAAGCATGTAGCTAGTGGGCAATACGCCGCTCTTCGCAATCTGCATAAAGGATATTGCAATTTCGTCATTTAACAAAATAAATTGCAGTTTTCGTAATTAAAATTGTATAAGGGTCATTGTTAATTGAAAAGCAATAGCAACTGTAAATTGTATACTTGATACAAAGATACACAAATAAAATGACAAGCAACAGAATCCCACCCCTTTACTGTAGAGATTTCTATATTCTATATTATATATATATATATATATATATATATATATAGTACATTGTCTGCGCTAATATCTCGAAACTACCTTTTGATAACTCTTTCCCAGTACCCTGTTTTTCATACTGCAACACGAACGAATAACCTATATGATCTATATCGGCTCCCTCCGAAAGAGAAATTTTACAGAATATAAAAATCACATGCGGTCCCCAATAAAAGAAAATGACATTCAGCATTCCTAAATTGGCAATTATCTTATACTGGCCAGGCACTAACTGGCTTAACTTCGATGATCTAACGAAAACCAGTTATTCAACGCGATTATGCCGTATATGCTGTAATATCATACAAAAATTAAAATATATTGTGAACAAATATCACACTGCACAACTCCCCACTTAGGGTACCTTCTATAAATCTGGACTTTAATCACGTGTAGATAATTACGATTCAGTGGCAATATGCCTTGTTTGGTGTGAATACAAGAAAAAGAATAAACCCCAACATTAATCGTAATTCGGTTTAGCAATACGAAAAAATGGTAGCAGCAGGAACAAAAATGTGTATGAGGAACAGCGCGCACAGTGTGGTTCACACTTATCCGTCACTCTTTCTTTTTCTCTTTCCCTCACGTATACTCGTTACTTATTTGATGATTTTTTTCGTAACTTTCTTGTTCAGTTCTTTTTTTACTTATAAAATTTCGTGTTCGAGTAGGTTTAACAGTAGAGAAAATAATCTGAGTTCACGGGAATGACGACGATACGGGTGCTTTTTTTAATTACATTTTCACCCCAAATAAGGCACATTGCCACTTTGTTGTAGGGGGCTACTATCAGGGACATAAGCATCAGGGGTACTGTGTGGGAAGTTGGGCAGCAAGATGTCGGTTCACGTTGCACTTGAACTTCTGCATGTCAGTACAGTCGGGGAAGCATGGACCCGGGAAGGAATTCTAAAGTCTAGCGGTTCTGAGGAAGAAACTACTGGAATAAAAGGCTCTCTTGCATCTAGAAATCTCTACTGTGAAGGGGTGGGATTTAGCTGCTTGTCGGGTTTGTCGGGGGTATTTACGTTGAGGGGGGTACAAGTGTCTGCAGTTCGTCAGAGCATTCACCGTTACAGTACTTGTAGAACAGGCAGAGGGATGCAACATTTCATCGATGGGACAGAGGCAGAAGTTTAGCTGACAGTTCAGGACCTACTATGTTGGCGACTCTCTTTTGAACCTTGTCTAGGAGCAAGAGACTAGTGGCAGATGCACCAGCCCAAATATGACAACAATACTCCATACATGGGCGAATGATAGCCTTATAGAGGTATAGGATACTTTCAGGCGTTAATAGCTTTCTAGCACAGTAGAGAGAACCCACCTTCTTCGCAGCGGTCCTGGCAATGTTCTCAATGTCATTTTTCCAACTCATGTTTCATGTGAACATTAGGCGAGGAGTTAAAAAGATGTACTTTCAGATAAAGTCATTGACCATTGCTATTGGCGATAGGGAAGGTTTCTTGTAATTATTGAAGGAAACAAGTTTAGTCTTGGCAGCATTGAAGGTGACCATCCATTTTTGCATCCATTTCACTACGGATCGGAGGTCTTCCTCTAGTGTTTCTGCCATTTCTTTAGATATGTGTTCATTTGTTTTCCTGCCGTGTCTGTTATAGAGCGTGGTGTCGTCAGCATACATACCCATCTCACAGACAATTTTGCCAGGGAGGTAATTTATGAATAATAGGAATAACAGAGGTTCAAGGATAGACCCTTGAAGCACTCCCGCATTTATATCATATTTAGATGTACGACCGTCAAGGACAACCTGGATTTTTCTCTTATCTAAGAAGGATCTAATTATGTTATGTACTCTTCCAGTGATGCCGTATGATCTGATTTTCTCGAGAAGACCCTCATGCCATACCCTGTCAAAAGCCTTACATATATCTAGAGCTACCGCTCTTCCCTCCCCCACTATGTCCAGTGAATGGTATATACGTTCTGAGATAACAGTTAGGATGTCTGCTGTGGAACGGGCTTGCCTAAATCCATATTTTTGGTCAGTCAGAAGTTTAGCATCTATAAGGTGATAGACTAGAGCTTGGTTAATTATGGTCTCAAATATTTTGGCGAAAAGTGGGAGGAGGCTAATGGGGCGATAATTTACTGGGTCAGTTCTTTCGCCAGAAAACTGGCACTACATAAGCAGTTTTCCAGCAGGCAGAAAAGATTCATTAAGGCATTGGTTGTAAAGTTTGGAGAGAACTGGAGCTACTTCGGCGGCGCACTTTTTTAATAGCACAGCCGGGATGAGATCAGGTCCACATGCTTTTGAAGTGTCAAGCTTTCTTATGATAGCATGCACCTCACCAGGGGTAATTTTCAGATCGTCTAGTGTGGCATCTGTCTGCAAAGGAAAGTCAGCTTTATGCTGTGTAGATCCATTCTAAGTGAAAGTGCAATAGTAAGAGTAAACATCTTTTCTCATTAATCATTATAAAACTTTTAATATGCATACGAGTTTTTTAAGACACTCTGCATTTCTAGGAATATATTGCAGTTAATGTTACACAATAGATGCCTAGTACACCTTTTAGCACCACTCTAAAAATTGGAAAATAAACTGTTAAAAATATGAATGCAAATGTTGTATGGTATAATGTGCACGTTGTAACAGGGTATGGAGTTTTTCATTTAATACCTGGAAAGACACCTCTTTATAATATATATATATATATATATATATATATATATATATATATATATCACATATATCACATATATCACAAATATCACAAATATTATAATAAAATACAAATTATTTATTTAAAATCTATATGTAACAAATAGTTTTAAATGAATAATTATACTACAAATAGTACGGAATATATAATAATAATAATAATAATAATAATAATAATAATAATAATAATAACACGTGTATATATATGTGTATATATATGTGTATATATATGAATGTATATATATGCATATATATATATATATATATATATATATATATATATATATAAACTCTCCCATTTATTTTGACGTATGGGGTTCTTGTAACTTCATCTATTTTCATAATTCCATTGAAGTATGTAGACCTTCATTTATTACGATCAATTACTAAGTCTTCGACGGCAGTAAGGTTTATTTCAGCAGCTAGGATACTGCTTTTAATTTTGCTTGTACGTAAGTAATGGCCGGCCTACTCTCTGGTAACCACTGTCAAATTGAATGTACATCAACATTTTTGGCATTCTTTTCCTCTTGTATTCGCAACACATGGCTAGTTTAGCGCAGCTGTGCTTTTCTGAGAAAGGAGTCAATACAATCAATGTCGCACATGAAGAAAATGTCAGCATTTGCAATTCTTCCGCTTAAACTATTTCCACAAATTTCGCGAAGACAACCTATGTGAAAAACATCCACCTGTTGAATTTGTCTTATTACAGTGTCTAAATTCTAAGGCATAGAAGTGTGTTGTGAGAACTACAGTCTTATAGACCTGTATATTTGTTTGAAGTTTAATACGTCGACCTTTTTAACTCAATGGATAAGTTTCCCGAAAGTACTGTAGGTTTTCTCATCATGAAGCGTTCTACTAGTGTTTACTATACTTCCGATCTAGTTACGGTTTTGAAATATTTCAGACTATGACTGTCTACTTGAATTTGCTTAACCTTCTCCCCTCCTCCAATTTATTTTGGTGCTGGTGCTGGCGCTGACTGATGAACAACTTCAGTTTTTGTTATGCTTCTGGTTAATCCGAATATCTTTCAAGCAATAGAGAATTTGTTCATAAGACGCTGAGCTTCCTTGAACTAAATAGCCGCAAGTGTGGCATTATCTACGAACAGTAAATCACAAATTATAATGGTTTGAGTTAGAGTTTTGGCTTCGAACCTTTGATGAATAAAAAAGGCCACCACTTGTCCTACACTGAATTCTCACGCCATCTTCAGTTCCAGCAAATTCATGTTTTAGCATTACAGAAAAATAAAGGGCAAACAGTACAGAGGTAATGATATATCCCTGTTTTATGTCGTAAGTGACGCTGAATGTCTCAGATATCTCACCCTTTGAAACAACATTGCCTTCATTCCCCCGTGGAATATTATCACTGGCAACATATTTTCGGATATACCAAGCTTTCGAAACACTTTTTACAGGGCATCCCGGTATACAGTGCCAAATGCTTTACTGAGGTCCACAAACACCACATACATCGCCTGATTCTTTTTCATGAACTTTCTCTGCAAGGTGTCTCAGGAAGAAACTCATATCTATGATACCGCGACCTGCACGAAAGTCACACTATAACGCAGAATATATATCGTCGATTACATGCTTTATGATCTGGGTAAAAATCAACCATTGCTAAGATTTTACCAGCTATAAACAGAAGAGAAATACCGCAGTGATTATCACATACCTTTTCTATTTCCCTTATTTTTTACGAAACATGTAGTACACCTGCAAGTCGAGTTTCACGAGTACAGCTTTGTCAATGTCATACTTTTTCAACTGCTGAAAAACAAAGGCGGTTTTGCGCTCTGGTGCAGGAGTATTATCCTGAAGCGTACGCACATCTCAAAATCCAAAGAAAAGTTTATTGTATTTTGAGTTGTTTGACAGCGTGATTGGATACCCAGACAACTGCAGCCGGTTACTAAGATTGCTGCCAGCATGCAATGTGTAGAGCTCCTTTTTACGCGCCATTATCAAGAGAAAAGCAATGTCAATCCTAAATAAGACTGCTTTCTCACCGATGGAAAGCACGAACTGCACAATTTCTCACATATTTTGTGCGAAAACGGTCATCACCCATCGGCCTGCCAATGTGCACTGATTCAACCAGAAACTCTCAGCAATACTCTTTGCCTGGCCCCGTCACCTTCACAACATCGCCAATGGACTTGCTTTGCATGAAGGATTTATAACGTACACACATAATTTATTGAAACAAATTTTGTTTCCAGAAACCCACAACCTACGATTATAATAGTGCCGCCATGTGTAGCACCATCCACAGTTTTTGGAATTGCTGATAACACACCATCGGTGCAAAAGTTTTCACAGACAGCATGAACGACAGACCTCGGTTTTTTTCAGCAGAGTTTTCCTGCTCCTATGTGCATACCTTAAAAAGGTTGAAGGTGTATCACTCGTAATGGTAAAAGCGTACCCCAAACATAAACCTGGGCATTTACATGTCCCAGCGCTTTTTTTTATATTTTTGTAGGGATTATTTCGATTTAGATATCGTAATGGTCCTTATTGCGCTGTGGAGAACCTACTGTTCATTTTATAAAATTAATTTTATATAATGGCTGCAATTAAATTTGTAAATGGCAAAGTCAAGTATCATGGTCCAATTGTAGTCTAAACAGAAACATTCATTTAGAAAGCGTCTTCGTCTTATCAAAAGAATCTACAATAAATTTAATACGCCGGTCTCTTCTTGTGCGATGATAACACTTCTTAAATGTAGTTCTGATGTTAAGCTGTATAATGGTGTTAACTTAGGTCAAAATTGAACAGTTCCTTCTTTAATAAAATTTTTCCGATTATTGATTTTCGATACTAATGGAAGACATTCCGAACCAAAATCGACCTAAAAAAACTTCCAGACGCCTAAAGTATATTTGTGTGAAATTAAAAAAGAAATGGAATGTTGGAGTCCATAGAAAATAAACTCACATACACAGACACACATAAACACAAACTACCTTTATATAGAGGGACGTAGACTTTATATATCTATTATAAATTTTATGTTATTATTATTATTATTATTATTATTTTATGTATCTACATGTCACATATTATGTCTATTTTTCAGTATTTACTTTGATAGTGCTCGACATGTAAGTAGAGCTAAATTTGCAAATATATATGGCAATTATGCTTCGTCAAGGCAGATAAAACTAGACACTTTTAGAAAATTGATAAATAAGAGTATTATAACAAACTAATCACTAATATCTAAAAAAAACGTAGTACAAATGAATGTAACATAGATATAATAAATGCTGAAAGTAAACAGATCACCGATAAACTAAAAATTGGAAACAAATTTAGTAAATTAAAACCTAGGGATGCCTACATCTTTTATTAAGACCATAGTTTTAACAATAACTTTAGAACTCGCT
Organism: Euprymna scolopes; assembly: GCF_053919585.1. Lineage (NCBI taxonomy): Eukaryota > Metazoa > Mollusca > Cephalopoda > Sepiida > Sepiolidae > Euprymna > Euprymna scolopes. Next base: position 89,368,452 of record NC_136518.1, read on the forward strand.
TAATTAATACGGCTAAACTCAAAACGTAAATAAGTAAAAAAAAAAAAACATTCTTTTCTAGAATAAACAAGCAAATAAAATAGACTTGGAATTAAACCAATGGAAGAATGCTGCTAAAGCAATCGCTTTGTTTAAAAGTACCGAAAACAAAAACAAATGCACATTCCTACAATTTGACGTAGAGGAACTCTATCCATTTATATTCGAAGAACACTTCAACATTGCGTTGGAGTTTACCGAGGTATATACCAATATATCCAAGGTTTTAATACGCATCATTACTAAAATGTAGAATATCAAAATTAATCAAGAACAACTAATGGATTAAAACAAAAATGTCGGACTAGTTTGATGTAGCCATGGGCGCCTTTATTTCTGCAGACGCAATTGATCTTGTAGGAATATTCATGTTATACATACTCACAAATATATTTGATAATATTGATATCGGCCTATAGAGATATGATGAATTAGCTATAATAAGAGCATCTAACAAAGTCAAGGTGAACGAGTTTTGAAGAATAATACGCATAGAAATTAAAAAAAAAAAACGAAGCCTACAAGTAGAAGTAAGTCTAACATAAAAATAACTAATTTTTTAGATGTAACTCTAAATCTAAATAGAAATAATTTGGAGCCATACATACAAGAGAACGCTAATCCAATATACGTAAACCAAAACTCTAACCATCTCGCAGCAATTATAAAACATATTCCTAACACTATCAAGAGTAGACTTAGCAAACATTCTTAACAAAAATGTATTTAAGAAATTAAGCCATCCTTACGATACAGTTATAAAAATTGTAGATACCATCATATCGAAATCAAATACAAACAACAAAACACCAATAGTTATAATAAGATTAAAATAAACGAAAAAGAAATATAACTTAGTATGCATAATGCCTTATAACAAAATGGTAAAAACCAACCTCAGCAAAAAATTCTTAAATCTTATTTAAAAACATTCTTAAACTTTATCGAAAACCACTTCATCTAAAAAGCTCCTTACAAATATATATATAATAAAAGCAACTTAAAACTATAGTTGTTGTTAGAACTTTAAATATGATAATTAAATCACAAAATTATAAAATATTAAATGGTAGCAATAAAAAAAATAATAACACACTTAATGTAAAAGAAAGTGTCTGGCATAACCACAATAAAAATAACATAAAGAACAAATATATTAATGACGCAAATCGTAATAGGAATCAAAACACTGGCAATGAGCAAAAGAAATTATAACTGTGAACACAGGCACACTGTCCGCTACAAAATAAATGCTTATCGAAAAGCGTCGTTTACCATGCTAGAATAATTACCAAAGAAAATCTGAACGACAAAAAAATAATTCGTGGGAAGTACATTTCAGGACTTTTAATGCAGATATTACGACCACGGATTTACATTTAAAAACGAAATAAGTCGAATAAAAACAGCACTAGCGAACCACTACTGGAAGCTAAAAGAAAGTGGACGATCTCCGACAGAAAATTGGAAATTAGTACAGCAGGCCAGCACATGTAGAAACTTATACGACTTATATATTTGAATAATAAGTTATCCCAAACTTTAAACAACCCTAAAATTTATTAAATTTCAGGAGTGAAATAGAAAACGTAAATTTACTTTAGGATACCAACAGAAAATACACATCAGTAAATAATAATAACAACAACAATAGCAAATGATGACCATAATTATAATACTAATTAATAAATAAACGAATACATAAACAAATGACAATACTAATTAATAAGTAAACAAATACATGAACACATAAACAAAGTATAAAATAAAATGTAACGGAAATACATCCCGATTCAACTTTGGTTTTAGTAATGATGCGTATTTAAACCTTGGATATATTAGTATATATCTCGGTATCCCAACACAAAAACAGAGGAATCCGATCCTGACCAAAGATAACAAAGAAACAGGTGTATTAAACGTTAAGGGCTTCCCTGATAACCACGCGCCCATTGCGTGTGTGAATAACAAAGAATTTGATTACCTGACTAGCAAACCCAGTGCTATGAAAATATATAAAAACACGAAGTAGCATTGATTTCACGCAATAGCGTGACGAATCTTCACGAGGATGAAACTAGCAAAATTCTGTGTAACTTAATTGCCATATATATTTTCAAAACTTACGTATATATATATATGCATAAATGCTTGTATGGGTGTGCATACTCGTCTGCTTTAGCGAGTAAAGGCATGTCGAACGAATTCATTTAAGTATTTAAGGAGATGGAGAAAGCTAATGGTGAGCCACGCAAACACACCTTCATAATACAACGTTTCCTTTCATTGTATTTTTGATTTCTATACTTGTGAATTGTGATTTTTTCGATGTTCTCTTTCATTATACTTTAAATCAGGAATAAAAATATGTGAATATTTATGTGAACACTAACGAAATACAATTTCTGTCAGAGGGTTTTACATTATCATTTTTTTACATTCATTCGTTTAGAAAAAGATGCCGATTGGCTTATCGTGATAGTCGTAAACGAACAGTATCTTTCCGACGTAGAGTTGGAGTAACTAACTTGTCTTGATATCCTGATAAATTAATTAAGGCTTTTATGTTCTAGCCAGTTCTTGTTCTACTTATGGATACACAGAATTTCTCTTGACTGAAAAACGTGTTTTGTGCTGTATTTAATTATACATTTTATGTAAAAAAAATACACTGAACAGGAAATGCAATTGACTTCCAACATATTATTTACCTTCCTCTCGGGAGGTCAGGCACTAGGTCAGGTGTGGTTTTGAGAAGCCACCGCATAATAGTAAGCTCATTCTGACCTATAAAAAATGCCTGAGCAGCCAAATTGTTATTAAATTGGGAAAGTATCAAATAGATTAAAGGTTTACTTTCATCAGCCTCATAACTCGTGTTTTCATTATGTTCTTAAGTTCTCACATTCCATGAGCGATGTTTCTGACAAAGAGAGATTAATTTTTGCTGGGGAGCAAAATTTATCTATATAACACTTACCGATGATTAGTTTTAATCTTGGTGTATTTTTTAATCCTAACATTGATTGGCTTTTCTGGGGCGATTGTCATAAATCAAAATGTAGAGATGTATCAATATTACACTGTCTTCTTCTAAGGGGAAAATTAAACCCTGGAACAGTACACACACATACTTTCATACCTTTTTCAAATAACAAATAAAGGGGAAAGTGACGATGACTAAATAGTTGGATGAGCCAAGTTGGAATCCAGTTCGTTCCACATAAACACTCACTTAAGGGATGTTGGTAGCTTTCACGTTCTTCCTTTCTTACGTACCTGATGTCGTTGTAGAAAGAATTCTAACTAGAAAGATATCGAAGCAAATGCCAAAAATAATTATCTGATTCAGAGGGAATAAATGAGTGAAGTTCAAACAACAAAAATAACAAAGACACAGTCGGACTGATATGTTGTTTTTGACATAGAATATATACGAAACTAAGTGCATGTACTTGGTGTTACCCGATTATCTACTTTTCGTTTGTTTTTTTTTGTTTGTTTTTTTTTGCCTTTTATGCCTAGATTGTCTTGCTTGTTTGTTTCTACCAAGATATTTTCTTGCCTTTTTTAATATTATGTGAGAAATTAACTCTCATTATATATTTTTAAATATTACCTACGTATATTCCTATTTACCCTTATATGCTGTACCTACTTTTAACTACTATTTACCATGTTATACTATTCTTGCATTTTTATTTCAGTTCTAAATGTCATTGAGCCAGTTTTTTTCAATAATTGGATTTTGTATAATTCTGGCCCTTTTCTTTTGATGAGAAGCGTTTAGCTTCGAAATTTCAAGGCCTAAAGAAGTCTTACTATAGCTTCCCCTTATTGTTCTGATGATGCAGTACATTTATATATAACTTTTGTTCCACGTCTTTCATGTTATATTATAGTTTAGACTCCCCTTGATACTGTGAGGCTTTTATTATCTTAATAAGTTTGCTTTATTAATGATTTTCTTTTTGGTAACATAAATCATATATATATATATATACATATATATATATATATATATATATATATATACATATATATACATATATATATATATATAATTTACGAAAATCAGAAAAGATCCAAACAAAAATATGCAGACATAAATTGTTTGTCGTATATAACTATATATATATATGTGTGTGTGTGTGTGTGTGTGTGTGTGTGTGTGTGTGTGTGTGTGTGTTACTTGAACATTTTACTGATGTTTCCAGGTGTAAGCGCTCATCAGAAATGTCCTTTACTGACGTTAATATATATTAATACGTATATAATATTAGGTTTATGCAAAATATAGTCGCTTTTTGACGTTCAACTTTAAAAAATCATAATTCTATTCATAATAAACTTTATTAATCGAAATAAGAACCATTGAAGTCGACATATTTCTGCCAACAAGAAACAAGTTTATACATCCCATTAGCATAGAAATCGGAGTTCTGGAAGCGATAAAGTCATTGAAGGCCGATTCGTCACATCTCGGCTTTGGAAGCATTTTTCGCGCAGGAAGTTGTCGAGATGCTTTAAAAAGTGATAATCGGTGGGCGACTGGTCCGGTGAATATGGCGAATGCGGCAGAGTCTCGTAGCCCAATTCGTTTAGCTTCTGCAGAGTCAGTTGAGCAACATGCGGTCGAGCGTTGTCATGGAGGTAAATTGTTCCCTTCATATTGACCAATCTCTGACACACTGGAGTTTCTGGTGCATTCCATCAATTTGTTGGCAGTACTTCTTAGCTGTAATCTTTTCGGCCAGATTCTAGAAGCTGTGATAGATTAAACAGGCCACAGACCACCAAACAGACATCATAACCTTTTCGGAGCAATTTTGGCTTCAGGAAGTGTGGTGAAGATTTTCCGTCATGCAACCACTGCATCAAACTTCGCCGGTTATCGTAGAGGATCCACTTCTCATAACACGTCACAATCCACTCGAGAAATAGGTCATTTTTGTTGCGCAGAATGAGCGTAGAAGGACTTCAAAACGACAATTTTTTTTATTATCGTTCAATTCATGCGGCACCCATTTATCCAACTGTTTTTTTTTTTACTTCTCTATTTGGTTTAAATGGCGAACGACTGTTGAGTAGTCGACCTCGAGTTCATCAGCAACTTCTTGTATGGTTTTGCGAGGATCGACTTCAATTAAAGCTTTCAAATGTTTGTTATCAACCGCAGTCGGCCGGCCGCGACCGTCTTCATTCTCGAGATTCTCGTCATCATTGCGAAATTTCATGAACCATCCTAGGCCAAATGCATCATTGATATCATGAATTGTCTTGGCACCTTTTCGGCCTAGTTTGAACTGGAATAAGAAAATCGTGCGGATTTGAATTTTGTCCATGCTGTTGAAAAGCCTGCACAAAAGGAATGAAGAGATTAGAAATGGTAACGAATAACACGATTCGATAGAGCGAAAAACGCACTTCAAAATTATATATAACATAGCTATATATATATCAATGAATTAATCTATAAAATATATATAAATGTAACATATGTGAGAAAACCAACCTAATATATATATTTGTATGTTTGTGTGTGTGTTTGTGTGTGCATGTGCAAAGAGCGAGAGATCAACCGAGTAAATTAAAAGAATAGTAGACGCGATAGAAAAAAAAATGAAATAGTGGAAATTTGCGTTTTTTTCGTATTTTTTTTCACTGTCACAACGAAACATTCTTTAAATTAACAATTTTTAAAAAAACTCACCGTGTGGTCTCAAGGCTCCAGGCAACAAACTGTAATGCGACAAATTGATCTTTCTCTCTCTGCTTTTTTGACACCTTAAGGTTTAATGTAATGCAATTTACAAACCACTCAAAGATGATCTAGTTACGAACAAATTCACATAACCGATCGTGCAAAGTGCTCAAAATAACAGGCGTAATAAAGGAAAGTAATAAAAATTCTTCGGTGCACCGTAATTAAAATGCATACACACACGCACGTACATATATATATATATATATATATATATATATAATGTGTGTGCGAAGGGGAGAATATATATATATGTGTGTGTGTGTGTGTGTGTGTGTGTGTGTGTGTGTGTGTGTGTGTGTGTGTGTGTGTGTGTGTGTGTGTGTGTGTGTGTGTGGAGGTATTTGTCAAAAGACGTTCTTGTAGCTGACGTAGGCACAGGTGATAGAGTACACATCCCGCATGCAAGTGACTTAACGTTTTAAATTTTGAGTTCGGATATGTCCTTCTGATGATTCCAAGGAGTTCGAAACTCGGTTTTAAGGCCTCCCAAAGGGAGAACTAGATTTACCTATGCGATAGAGGAGAAATAATCCCATAGATCACTTTGGTTCTCTCATTTCCCTTCCCCAATACGCCCAATTATTTCGGCTCACACTGAATTATTTCGGTCTTAATCCCTAATATGATACCTAGCATCTTCTCTTCTCTTCGAAATACATGGTATGAGTTTTACTTATCCTATACCCCTCATTGATGCAATATCCATATTGAATAAATGTAGAAATCTATATACATTAGTAAATATTTTATACGTTTTTTTGCTTCATATTCTATATTAGCTCGAAAGCAATTTGTTGAGCTTTGTATTATCCCGATAAGTCTCCTCATAAAGAATCGATCTTATTATTATATATAACACTTGAATAACACCGGGCGGAGTGCTTTCTTTTTTCCATATAGTTTAAACAAACCATTAAAGAAGAAAATTTTACAAAGAAATTTTACAAAGAACCTGTCCTGGGGATATATTCTGGATTCTGCATTCCTGGTTCTTTTCGGTTTTCACAATTTATTCGTGATGTTAAGGATTCTTTAAATAGTGGATATTTATGTTCCTATTATATATCCAGTTTGTTCTCAAATGTGCCTTCAAATTAAACTATCATATACAATCCAGCTACATCTTTTTCTTAGCGAAAGTCCCGTAGATTGTAAGCATTATACATGTTTTTGCGTAGAAAATGTTAATTCATTTGCATTCTATTAAAGTATAACTAATATGTCGAATAATATATACTGCTCTGACATTGATGGTATATATTTATTCCGACTGTGGAGATGCGATTTAAGAATAACCCCTATTTATTATTTTTTTTTTTTTGTACTCGGCTGGATATTATTTTTCATGTTTTAAATTTTATCCGAGTTTTTTAATTTTATTATCGCAATCATCTTCTTTTTCTTCTTCTTCTTCTTCTTCTTCTTCTTCTTCTTCTTCTTCTTCTTCTTCTTTTTCTTCTTATTATTATTACTATTATTATTATTGTTATTATTGTTAGAAGAAGAAGAAGAAGTAAAAGAAGAAGAAGAAGAAGAAGAGTGAAATTTGCGTATAATATTAGCATCATTTCACTTTTAATTGCAAAACTTTTTTTTTTGCTATATAATGCAACCTGGTATCATATCGACGAAGTCTCATTAGGATTCACTGATTCGTAAGAAGGGAATGCAAAAAAAAGAAGAAGAAATGAATGTACCAAAAACGAGTATGTTGTTTTGTCATATACTAATCTAGAGAATGCTAAATGATATGGACACATAGTTGCTTCCGCACTCCGTTTTCATGTTAATATAGTTAAAAGGGGTATAAAAAACCCTTTGCTTTTTTATTCATCTATATTATTTTACCATATATGCATGTGTGTATTTATATTTAACTTTATTCTGATATAATCATTTTTACTTATTTATTTATTTGTACATTTAGAGTTTTTTTTATTTAAAAATGTAAATCCGTAAAAGTCAGTTTGCTATGACTCTGTTGGACAGTTTGCTTCTTTTGTTAGTATTCTTGCTGGAGGGAGCACGTAGTTGTTGCCAATAACCTTTGGTGAAAGAAGTATTTTAGATTCAACTGTATTCCAATTTGACACATCCAAATCATCAGTCCGTATCCTCATACACTTAACGTAACCTCACCTTCTTTTATAAATCAGAGATTAATTAGAAAGCAAGTATGTGTTTACTGCACTTGCATTTAGCTGTTTATTCGTAGGTTTTATTTCATAATTAATTTGATTTTCGAAGGTTAACAGAAGTTCAGTATTATATCCACAACATGGCATGAGAATGCTAGTATTAAGTAAATTGACACCTTCTGGGTAATAACGATTTTTTTTAGAATCCTTTTAGTAATGATCTAAAATAAATATAGAACATATATGTGTGTGTTTATAAAACCTAAGTCTTAATTAAACTCCAACGAAGCTTAAACTCAGTCCGCCCGCGAAATTAGCAGCTAATTTAATCATTAACCCATTTCCGCTTTGTCAAAAGACGCGTGACACAAATGATGGATCGACTTTCTATGTCTTTGCGTGCATTGTTATGCTCCTAAGTTCGCATTTACTGATTGCAAAAGCTACCCGTATTATAGAATGGTACAGATTTAGCATAGAATATTCTTATTCCATTGCAACCAAAGCCAACATAGTCTAGGCCTTTGTTCATATGGATTTTTCTCGGTTTATGTAGGTATGTTTCTAGTCATGCCTAGTTCTACGAGGTCGGTTCACCTTCCTATGTTTTACCTTCCCCTTTGATAGAAGGTTAATTTATTGCTATTCGCCTGAAGCGCCTTTATCGGAAAATGCTGACGGGACTGCCCATGCATTTTCTACAAGCCAGAGTGTTCTTTCTCTAGGGTGCTAAATTTTCTAAATCATATTTTTTGGTCCTTGTGTCACATCATCCCACCTTGGAAGGGAGATAAATAATTTATTGTGTTTATTCTGTTACAAATATGTGAAACTTGTGGAAATTGGAAAAGGGGCCAAATTACCCTAAAATTACAAAAAAAAAAAAACAATGACAAATTAAATATAGTTAATTACAAATTAAATAAACTTAATCTCAAATTAGAAATGAATACGTTCAAGTTTTCATAATGCCAACAGCAATTTTTTAGAAAGTAATTAGAACTTTTTAAAAATCAACTTCAAATAAATAAAGCTTAGATAAAATAATTAACTGAATTGAATTTCTGACGAATGGCAATCTTGTATTAAAATATATTTACGTGTTAATTAGATAAGACAGCTGAACTTCAAACTATAAAAGCTTAACTAGAAATGATAATTTTAATCGCAAATTTAAAAAAGTATTTTATTTATTTGCTTCCCCGCTGAACAAATTAGGCACAAGGCCGTTTTTAATGCGGAGAGAGAAGGGAAGGAGGGCTAGCTCCCCCAGAGGGGAGAACTTATATTGAGAATTGGTGTGAAGGGTTTCCCCTATATTGACCAAAACTGGTTGCTACAAGAGCAATTGTCTGATATGTGGAGTTGCCCCCACATTTAACTTTGATTACAATATCTGCACATCGGAACAGATACACTTTGATCTTTGCCTCCTGGGCCAAAAAAGCCGGAAAAATGTCTAAATATAAGTAAAAGATATTATTTTAATTGGAATTCATTAATGAGATGAGTATCATTGATATTAATTTATTTATTGTGGACTATTATTCTCATCTTTATTAGTTGTTGTTTCACGACGTTTCGGCCAACTAATCATCTGGCCTTCGTCAGGTTGCAACCGCGACGAATAGGAACTTCGAATCTCCTAACTGCATTCTCAGCAATCACTGCCATCCGTAGTTGTCGTCCCATCACGTTTTTGGCCAAGTAAGCCTCTGGCCGGCTTTGGGTAGGATTGAAACCGCTATCTTTAATAGTCTGCAATAAATAAATTAATATAAATAATACTCATCTCAATAATGAATGCCAATTAAAATAATATATATATCATTCGGTACGGAGCCGATCATGGAGAATCAGATAATAAACAAATGTGGATTTAGAAGATCAAAAAATCCAACCTTGATCGCCCTTCGGGGCCCGTGGCGCAGTTGATAGAGACGTTGAATAATAAAGATGAGAAGAATAGTCCGCAATAAATAAATTAATATAAATAATGCTCATCTCATAATTAATTCTAATTAAAATAATATATATACTATTCGGTACGGACCCGACCATGAAAGATCAGATAATAAATTAACGTGGATTTATAAGATCAAAAAATCCAACCTTGATCGCCCTTCGGGGCTTGTGGACCAGTTGATAGAGACGTTGACTCTCTCTCCGGTTCCAGGTGAGAATTGTCTGAAGATAGCGGTTTCAATCCTACCCAAAGCCGACCAGAGGCTTACTTGGCCAAAAACGTGGTGAGACGACAACTGCAGTGATTGCTGAGAATGCAGTTAGGAGATTTGAAGTTCCTATCCATCGGGGTTACCACTTGACGAAGGCTAGGGGAATAGTTGACAACTAATAAAGATGAGAATAATAGTATGCAATAAATAAATTAACATAAGTAAAAGCGTTCTACTATAAATTTAGTAAACGTGATTTACAAATGTAAAACACATCTTCAATAAAATAATCCTTATCCCCGAGTGGCCACTGGGCCTTGATAAGTGGTGAACTCCATGTAAAAAAGGTAAATAAATAACTCTCTACAAATAATAAGAATTAATTAAGTAAAAGGAGGTAAAATTTGAATAAAAATCACAATTTTAAATTAAAATAACCAAACAAAAGAAATTTAACTTTGAATTAAGAAATTTTTATTTCAAACTAAAATAATTTATAAAGGTAAAACAATAAACATAATTTCACACTAAAATAACTGATATCAATTTAAAAAAAAAACAAACTAAACAACGCTATAAAGTGAATTTGTGAGTAAAAAAAACTTAACTTCAAATTTGGACAGCTTAAAACATGGTTACAAAAGCATGGCTTCACATTAAAATAATTGCAATTCAATTTCAGCTTTAAACACCCAACTGAAAACTGAAATAATTTAATTTCGTATAACGTATCCCAACTTTTTAGGAGAAATATTAATCATCAAATTAAAAATGTTTTACTTCAAATAAAAAAAACTCAAACGCATGTTACTAAATTACAAATTTAATAATAAGAATCATGATAATAAATTGTCTTTATATCTAAATTTTCAAAAACAAAACTATTCAAATGGTTGCGGGAGTAGGGAATCACCTATAAGATATTGTTCGGTCTCTATAATTTCTCTAATTGAATTATTCTTCATAATAATAATAATTAAGAAAAAGAAGATAAAAACATGCAAAAATACAAAAGGCATAACAACAAATATAAATCAATCTACTACATGTAAAAACTGTACTTGTAAAAACTGTACTTTCGATGAATACAATATACATTAAGCACACACGTGTATATATACACACATACATAAACATGTAAATATATATATATATATATATATATATATATATATATATGCACATATACACAACTATCCATTCATATCCCATTAGAGAAGGCAAACCTAAACTGCGCCAGAAACAAATACTATTGTAAGCCAGGAAAAATTATTCGATAAAAAACTCATAGAAATAAAGAGGGGATAAAAAAAAACTGATAGGCATTTGATATGTACCAGACAAGAAATAATTTTAAAATTTAGTATGAGAATATAAATTTGCTGCAAATCTAATACGTTTGTCAATATTTCTAGTCTTTTTCCTTTTTCTATTTCTTGTGGAAAGCCCTAAGACAGTTTACCTGATATGTGGGTACTTGCTATTTTTATTTTGTGTATAAAACTGAGGCTATGTAACAACATACTCTAATTCAAATAATCACTTAAACAGTCATATTGCAATGAAATGCAAATATATTTGTTCTGTAATTTTTAATTTTATTTTGCAAATTTTCACTTACCTTTTAGTAGCACATCACTATAGTTAAATGAAGAGAGAATGTACGTTTCAATTAATGTTTGCTTAATTTATTTCAGAATTTTTTGCAATGTATTTTTAACTTTTCATATATTTTTAACAGTGGCTAAGTTTACTTGTCTGACACAAGTCAACTACTTATCAAAAGTAATAGTTTTTTTTCGTTTTTCTCTTCAAATACAGTTTTAATCGCTTTATTAGCAATAACAACAGGATACAGCTGATCACGTTTTGTTTTCTGTAGGCACCGCCAAAACTGGGGGTGGGGGCAGATAAGTACTTTTTGACGGACCATCTTTTTAAAAATCTACCAAAAATCAGGTAATTATCCAATCAATACGAAATTTTCAGCGATTATTAAGAGAAGGATGAACTTTATAACTGCACTTATTTTTCATGAACAATATTTATATATATATATATATATATATATATATTGGCTTACAAACCCCCCCCTAGTTTTTAGGGGGTTCCAAATATGCTTAAAATAATCATCTGAAACTGAACAAAACATATTATGTTGTTGTAAGGGACGGCATTATAGATTAAAAACAATTGTTTGCATACCTTATTTTGATGTCTGAATATCAAAACTTTGATTGTGTTTAATTATCCCGCTTTTGAGTTTTGAAGTGTGAAATTCGGTTAATATGTTAAGTAAAATAATTAATTTAAGTTATGCAAAACAACAAAAAAAGTTTTTAATATTTATACGAAAAAAGCCATTTTAAAATCTTTGATAAATAAATTAACAATTTCTTTTTAGGGAGCCGAATAATGCATGACCATTATAAAACAGGGCATGCTTTGAAGAATCGATACAAAAAAAATTCGATAAATATTGTGCCCTTTGTGTTAAAAATATCATTATTTTTTCGATCAAGTTTGGAAACGTTTGCCGCCTTGCGACTACGGTGGACCAAACGCACTGAAATATTTTTTTTTATTCTGCTTTAAATTTGACCCCCACACACATACACATTAAAAACCAAACTCATACAAATGGTCACCCATCTGGTACTGGCCAGCCTCAGCGTTAATAATACATTGAAATTTTCGTCACTGAAAAATAAGTTTGTTTTTTTTTTGGCTTTTTGGTCCTCCGTAGTTTGCTTTTTATCAAGCACAAATGTAAACAGTAATCAAATCGACTCGAAGTAATTGGTTGCCTATATGAATAAGTGGAATTATTTGAAATCCAGGTACTTATATTATAATTTTTTTGTCTATTCTCATAGAAAATCACCCTAAATCTTAGTTAGACAAGAAATAAACAAATTAATTCTTTCAAAAACCTTTTTTTTTTAACTATTTATATACGTTTTTTGTGCAAAACAAAAAACGCCAATTGTTAACTTTTGAGGAAAATTTAACATTTAAAATTTAATTAAAAATAGTAGAAAAAGTTTTACATTATTCTGCTTTCTATATTATAAAATTCAGGGTTTTATCTTTCTGGAAAAAAAGTTACTCAGAAATAATGGATTTTAATAAATGTAATTTCGTTTTAAAAAACAACAACTTGATTTTTCAGCCATTTTTGGCGGTGCTTAGTTTTCTGTCGGTTTCTATTTTTGTTATAACTCAGTGTTTAATTTAACGATAAAACCGCTGTTGCCAAAGAGCTGATTTTTTTCCAATACACGTGTTCGTCCTCCAACAATAACGAACGTATATTTTTCTTCTCCACAAGGGTCTGATCTCTTTTAATACCACCTGAAAAAAAGAGAAAATAAACAACAGTCTTGGAAAAATTGCATATTGTGCAAAGATTCCTAGCAAAAAAATTAGTGTAATCATTTAATACAATATTTTATAAAATTCTTTCGGTTTTCTAATCATTTCAAATTTACCTTACGAAATGTTCTCAAAGACGTAAACAAACTATTACTTACACTTAAATATATATACTTTTTAAATTAATGAGTACCGTTAGATTTTATGCACATTTTAAAAATCATTATTTGTATACTAAAATAAGCTTGATTATTTAAATTTCTTTGTAAAATGTGCAAAAAGACCGTGACAATAGCCACATGAAATGATTATTATTTGTACAGATACCAGATACGATGATTTCTATTTGCATGTTTTCGGAAGTTCAATTTTACTGTGGAACTATGTCTCTTTTGCTTCCAAAGGGTTCATTGCTTTCTAATACAAGTGTTCGTATTTGGGCCAATGTAAGCACCTCATAAAATAAGTTTCCTCAAATCGAGGTTCTTAGTTTGGTGTCTTTTAAGACAGTACATGCTTCGAGGGCCGTTTCGAGTGGATGCTGTTCTTGTGAATCAGAGAGTGGATTGTGTGGGGCATAGTTGTTATGTTGTCGTGCCTGCTTATGTGTTGCCTGAAGGCGTTGGACCGGAGCAACATATAACCCTGTGTAGATACAATCAACATGGGAAATGTATTTGCCCCTTGTAAAGAGGCTAACAATAAGAACGGATATGGAGAGAGAGAGAAAGACAACGATAGAAGGTTAGGGGCAAGAGATGCGATGAGAGAGATAGAGATGCGATATATAAGAGAGAACGGGAAAAGTAAACAAGGTGAAAAAGGGCAGTCTGAAAATAAAATCAGGTGGAGAGAATGAATAAAAACCAAAAAAAATGGAGGAAAAACAACGAACAGAAAGAAAATGTGAACGAAAGTGTGAACTGAAAAAATTAAACAGTGATTGAAAGGGAATATAGATGTGGATAATAAAAATGTGGAAACAGGGAAATACATTTGAAGGCCAAAAATAATTTCAAAGAGAAGCAAATAAAACGAAAATTTAAATAAGCGGTACCTTAAATTTCCAGACTTTTTAATTCGTGCACTTTTATTGATAGTTTACACATGGAACTCTAGTTTACTTCGACGCAATCTCCCCCACTCCTCGGCAGCAATGTGTCTGTTGTACCGTTTTAGAAACGTTTGGAAAGCCCCATAGACGTCAACAATATTAAGCAATTAATTCGGCGTAAATCATTCATTATAATCAACGTTTTTTAATTTTTGCCCGTTTTTATGGGCAACACACACACACACACACACACACACATATATATATATATATATATATATATTTACACAGTGATCACCACTTATCAAGGCCGGGAAGCCACTCAGGGATAAGGGTTTATATATATATATATATATATATATATATATATATATATATATATATATATATGATGGGTGTTGGCTGAAGAGAGCTTAATATGATTACCTAAAACGGTTAATTATCGGGTTTGAAACCGACGGTACCAATGACTTATCTAAAACTTTCTGTAAAGAAAATATAAATAATACGCTCTTATTTTCGGATGTTCCTTATAATTCGGCACTCTGTGGATTTCTTTTTCCAAAATAAACTATATATATATATATATATATATATATATATATATATATATATATATATATATATGATAAAGTACTGTTTCGATGTTTCATAGCTCATCAGTGCGGCTAGATAGGCAATAGGAGAGCGTAATGCCTCTATTTTGTAATTCCGCCCGAATGGATCATCGTATTGTTATAAAACTGAACATATGCATTTGTGGCCTAAAATGTCATCTCTCTGTCGCAGATACTAATTGCGTGAGACTCCAAGAAAGCAACCTTTGCCATAGGCGTGTGTCAGAAGCAGAGATGCGTCATTGAATTCCTGGCAAAAGTGCATTTAGAATGGTGGCGATTTAGAATGGTGGCGACTATGTAAAAAATATATTCTGGGCACAAATGTCGTTCGTTTTAATTATCTTCGCGACTCTTCAGTTTTTTTTTTAGTTAAAAATTAGGAGGCTTTACTTTTGGAACAACCCTCATGCATGTATATATATATATATATATATATATATATATGATTGCAACGCTTGCCAGAGGAGTGCCACTTCCTCGGACACTTTAAGTCCATGAGTCCAAATGCCTTAAGGAGTATCTTTACAAAGATGATGTTACAGAGTCTTAGCTTTGTACGACAGCTAAGTCTCTCTCTCTCTCTCTCTCTCTCTCTCTCTCTCTCTCTCTCTCTCTCTCTCTCTCTCTCTCGGTTCAAAATGTTGAGATCCAGCAACAATCAAGAGCAAGATAGCCAGCAACAAATTAAACTGCAGACCAGTTTAATGCGGGTACTGGTCTCCCGCTTTATGGCTTTTTAAATCAGAGATTTGCTTTTCCTAGAAAGTTTGCCTTCACTACGGCTTATGGGAGCCCTCTCCAACACATATATACATACACACAAATATACACGGTGGTAGGTGGCCGTTTACCCCGAAAAAGGGTTCATCCGCCCTTTGAAAGGTCTTGTTTTTAATCCTTCAGGGAGATTAGCCACCCTCCTCACCAAACAAGTCCGGTTGGGGAACCAGTTTAGTCGCCGGTGACCCGACCATGAGGCAGGTAGTACTGGGTTACATGGTACCAGTAGCATATGGCATGACCTGACGCATATACATACATACATACATATTAAATTAAAAAATGAAGAATAGAGTTACAAAGAAAGTTATGACATAGGAAAAAAAGAAAAACCTCTTTATGGTATGGCATTTCGAAGCTAAATGTTTCACATCAGAAATAGCGAAAAGCTAACATTATACAAATATGAAGATATCAATAAATCGAACCGGTCTTAGAACATTTAAATTAGAAATGAAAACAATATATAAAGCTATAATAGTAGGAACAGCAAATGAAGAAATGGACAAAAAACGTAAAACGACAACTAAGGATAAGGTGAGATAAGAAAAGATGAAAATGCATGAAATGAGGAGTAAGAGAGAAGAAATGATTGGGAGAAAAACAACAAAGGTAAAAACTTTAAAAGTTTTCCATATATGGTCCTTGAAATGGCATGCTAGAGAAAACGGTAATTGTCCAAAATAATGTGAGGCGATGGGAAAAATCTACAGTAATGGTCCCGGGTGCCGCAAATGAATTCTTTGTGCTGGTAATACTCCCGTTATATCAGGATATGTTGAGACGTCTGGAGAATTAATGTATATATATGGATATAATATATTATAAATGCGTACAGCAAACGGCTGAAAATATATACTACATACAGTAAGAAGGCTAGAAATAATAATCGGTAAGATTCCTTTAAATCTTGTTTATGAAACGTAATCCATTGATTTTATAATCAACTTACAATGAATTTTTCGAAAAGTAGTTAATAAAACATGCTAAAAAACACTTTGAAAAAGAGTTAAAGACATATTTAATTTTAAAAAAGGCAGCAAAAAATAAGTGGATAGTCCTTAATCCGCGGAGTTTCGAAGAAATACTTTCCTTCTCATCAGAGGGTAGGGATTAGCAAAATGTGGGATTGGATTTTGCTTGCAAAAGTATTTAATGAAACTACAAGTAAGTCATAGATCTTATTTGGTAAAAAATAGTGAAGCAGGGGGAATAGGGAAGGAAAAGATGATTTTAAGTGAATAGATGGTCTGGTGAAGGGTTAAATTTCCAATAACGGTAAAATCAAAAAGAGTTGATTAAATTTCCATTTCCACAAGTAAAATCCAAAGGAATCGCGTTATATATATGCATATATTAGGATAGGTCGATTTTTCACTTATCTTAAAATATTATAAAATTGCACTTACCTTTATTTGTGTATGAACCTATTAAGTTCTCATGCAAAAAACTAGATCAAATACTTTAACATTTTTTTAGCGTGTAGCATCAAAGTTCGTAGACAAAAATATACTGGAAATTTCTCATTTTTGCAAGATTCACTTGAATATTAGTATGGAAAGCAAATAATTTTAGTATTTAAAATTTAGAAATGTCCTTTTATTTTATAAAAAATGATATTAATTCAAGAAATATTCAAATTGAAAATGTTTCTCCCCTTTTTAAGTATCTGCCTCTCCCTCATCTTAAGTATCTGCTTTTGCAAACTCATTTTTAACGTTATGAATTTAGCAATATTATTTAAATAACTTAAATGATTTTATTTTTACTTCTAAATATAAAAAATATAACAAACAAATGTGGAAAAACCAGTCACTGTTTTAATAGAGACCCATATATATAGAGTAAAATTGCTCCATAAAAGAACTCTTGGACCAACATTCTTGTCTCAATTTATGCCTCAAAATTGTAACTTTAATATAATGATGCCTTGTCTAAAAGTCATATGCAGTTTGTGAAGTTTCTGTAAACTTAACTGCTCATTTCACGCCCTGAAAATGTGAGGGAAAATCTGGCAAGTCACGCTTGATTCCATTTATCAATTATTCTTGAAATTCAGATTTAGAAAAATTTTCCGTCATTGATGGTTTAAAAATGGCACATAATATAAAATCTACTGTTTAATGTGTGGAATTAATAGGTTGTATTCTTTTTAACCTTTTTCTGATTGACTCCTTACTCCCGAATGAATATAAAAATTAATTAATTGAATTATTAATAAATTTCAATCTGTACTGCCATAATAATTACCGTGAAATTATCTAAAATTCTTTAAAAATGATTATTTAAATTGGAATAAATATTTGAGGCAGTTAGGGTACCGGATTGACAGTTCCTGGCTGCTGTTTCCGATTGGTAGTACAGGAGCCCTAACTCTTTGGTAGCGCTTAGAGCGGCTGCTCCTCAACAGTTGTATAATATCGGGTTGTTTGTAGTGCCATTTCGCGCATGGAAAAGGACCCTGCACTCATCCCCGATGGGCTTTCCCGGGGCCACAGTCCTAGTTGAAGAAAGGTCAGCCAATGGTCTGATTGTGTTGCATGTCTGATATCCTACATAACCTCTTGTTCAGCTCCCCCTCACCTAACTGAAACTCTTTAAAAACATGATGACACTACAATAAAAAATAAGCTCAAACCAGGCCTAGGGACAAACAAATTCAACTTGCCTCCTCCCTTGGGGCTTGCATTCACTAACATCCGTGGGCTTAGAACTAATTTAGCTGATGTTGAAGCATTTCTCCTAACAAATACCCCGGATATCTTAGCACTAAGCGAGACTAGCTACACTCCTCCATCACCTCTAACTACTTTAACATGGTTGGCTATCTCCCACTCTGCCGTAAGGACTCTGACAGACATATGCACGGACTTAGAGTCTACATTCGTAACACCCTCCCCCTGACTAGAGAAACAAACATAGAAACGGACGATCAAGCCTTTATGTGCTTTAGATTAACATACAATACAACATTAGCTATTTTATTTTCTCTTACGTTATTAGATATTCATTTTCTCTACCGCTCTCCCTCGACCCAGGACTGCACCATAATAAACAAATAAGTCTCTGACAGTATAGACACAACACTCTCCCTCGACACTAGCGCCCAAGTCCATGTATTTGGTGACTTTAATGTTCACCACAAAAACTGGCTTGGATTCTCTACTCACACAAATGCAGCGGGCAGCACAACACATAATTTTGCTATATCTCACTCCCTATCACAAATAGTTACGTTTCCAACCCGTTTCCCTGACCAGCAAGAACAAGCATCACTTCTAGATCTGTTTCTGACTACAGTTCCCGAGGATTGTACAACAAATGCTGACAGCCCACTCGGGAACGCTGACCATGCAGTGATAATGGTAGAAATCGCCCTAAATTCTAGACCCGAAACTGAAGAGCCAGTGCTCAAAACAACGAGATATTATAAAAAGGCTGACTGGGAAGCCATCAGAGATCTTATCAGAGATGCCCCATGGGGAAATATTTTTTTCTCTTCCTGCTGAACAGTGAGCAAATGAGACCACTGAATGGTTCAAAACAGCAATGGAAGCACATGTTCCCATGCGATGGTTTACTTCGACTTGCGCAACTGCCATTGCTCAGTCTCTCCAAACACTACAACAAATGCCTTAATGAATCATGCTTTCCGTGCTGTTGGAAAACCGCTTCTGTGGTACCAATATTCAAGAATTCTGGCGAAAGAACTGACCCATCAAATTATCGCCCCATTAGCCAGTTCAGGGCCTATCAGATTGGTACCTCTTTTTTTAACCTTGTCTAGGAGCGAGAGGCTAGTAGTAGACGCACCAGCCCAGATGTGACAACAATACTCCATACATGGGCGAATGGTGGCCTTATAGAGATACAGGATACTTTCAGGTGTCAGTAGTTTTCTAGCACGGTAGAGAGAGCCTACCTTTTTTGCAGCGGCCCTGGCAATGTTTTCAATATAATTGTTCCAGCTCATGTTTCCTATGAACGTTAGGCCAAGCAGTTTGAAAGATGTACTCTCAAACAGGGAGTCACTGGCCATTGCTATTGGTGGCAGAGAAGGTTTCTTGTAGTTATTGAAGGAAACCAGTTTAGTCTTGGCAGCATTGAATGTGACCATCCATTTATGTCCCGATTCCACTACAGATTGGAGGTCATCCTCTAGTGTTTTTGCCATTTCTTTAGATATGTGTTCATTTGTTTTCCTGTCATGCCTGTTATAAAGTGTAGTGTCATCGTCTGGTTAAGGCCCCGTGTTTTGACAAGCTTCTGGGTTTGACCTTTACTCCTGACCTGAAATGGAACACGTACATCAAGTCTGTTGCCAAGGTCGCTGGAAAGATGGTGGGATCCTTCTACCGCTCCAGAAGATATCTCACTACTGATGCAATTCTCTATCTATATAAAAGCCAAGTACGGCCAAGGATGGAATACTGTTGCCATATCTGGACAGGAGCTGCCAAAAACAGCCTATCATGCCTTGACAGAGTACAAAATAGACTTCGTGGTTTAGTGGGGGACCCCTTTTCTCTACCCTGCAACCCCTCTCCCACAGAAGAGACGTTGCAAGCCTATCCTTGTTTTATCGTTATTTTCATGGCAGGTGCTCGTCTGAACTCCAATCCCTGGTCCCCCCTCGCCAATCTTTCACGAAAAACACCCGTCTAGCTGAATCTACTGTGAAAAATTTCCCCCACTCTGTATCTGTGCCTAAATCAAAACGCGGATTTCATGAACAAAGCTTCTTTCTTAGAAGTGCACGCCTGTGGAACTCTGTTCCGTCTGCCTGCTTCCCTCCGGACTGCAACTTGGATGTCTTCAAGTCTAATGTTAACAAATTCCTAATGAACCGCCCCCTTAAGTAAACACTTCATCAAATCTCCTCACTAACGTAATGTACTTGCAATAACCCTTATCCCTGAGTGACTTCCGGGCCTTGATAAGTGGTGATCTCTGTGTAAAAAAAAAATATATATATACCCATCTCAGAGGCAGTTTTGTCGGGGAGGCCATTAATAAATATCAGGAACAATAGAGGTCCAAGAATAGACCCCTGAGGCACTCCCGTATTTATATCACACTGTTTAGATGTTCGACCGTCGAGGACAACCTGGATTTTTCTCTTATCGAAGAAGGATTTAATTATGCTAAGTATTCTACCAGTGATACCGTATGATTTAATTTTCCTGAGGAGACCCTTGCGCCATACCCTGTCAAAAGCCTTAGATATATCTAGAGCTACCGCTCTGCCCTCCTCCGCTTTGTCCAGTGAATAGTATATACGTTCAGAGATTACAGTGAGGATGTCAGCTGTGGAACGGGCTTGTCTAAATCCATATGTTTTGTCAGTCAGAAGTTTATCATCTGTAAGGTGCCGGACTACAGCATGGTTAATTATGGTACCACAGAAGCGGTTTTCCAACAGCACGGAAAGCATGATTCATTAAGGCATTTGTTGTAGTGTTTGGAGAGACTTTGAGCAATGGCAGTTGCGCAAGTCGAAGTAAACCATCGCATGGGAACATGTGCTTCCATTGCTGTTTTGAACCATTCAGTGGTCTCATTTGCGCACTGTTCAGCAGGAAGAGAAAAAAATATTTCCCCATGGGGCATCTCTGATAAGATCTCTGATGGCTTCCCAGTCAGCCTTTTTATAATATCTCGTTGTTTTGAGCACTGGCTCTTCAGTTTCGGGTCTAGAATTTAGGGCGATTTCTACCATTATCACTGCATGGTCAGCGTTCCCGAGTGGGCTGTCAGCATTTGTTGTACAATCCTCGGGAACTGTAGTCAGAAACAGATCTAGAAGTGATGCTTGTTCTTGCTGGTCAGGGAAACGGGTTGGAAACGTAACTATTTGTGATAGGGAGTGAGATATAGCAAAATTATGTGTTGTGCTGCCCGCAAGTCAATGATACTGGTGTCGACCCAAATGAGTCCTTTTCGTATTTGATGATTCTGAAGTGCTTCAAATCTAATTGATATAACTAGTGGACCACTAATAGTTGACCATGTTATATATTGCTTAAAGATGTCATTTTCCAGAAGCGTCCGCCGAATACTTATGTAGTTAGAATCACTATCAACTGGATAGTAGTAGGTTTTATACCAGATTGAGGGGCGGGTGATAGTCTAGCCACCTTTAAGTAGAACCTTCTGTCTATGGGTGACGTTATATTGAACATATATAAATAGATAATGAGAGAAAGATTAAGACTATATTGTCTTCATTTAAAAGTTTAGTAGTTTACATTTATATTAACAATGATAGCAACCGAATCTTTATTTTTTTAATTTATTTGCGTGTTGTCTCTATTTCAATGTTCATTAAGGCATTTTCCTTCTAAAGCCCCTTTTTATTAAGCAAACGGATGTTAAATGAAGTCTGTTTCTAATCGTCTGCTACTCAACATAAAATACTTGAAAAGAAAACAGAAAAGCAAAGAAACAGCCAAAAAACAAAGAAACAGCAGCATAAAACATCGGGAAAAAACTCCTGTTCGATTCGGTCGCATGCCGTTATAATATTAAACCAATCAGAGCGTGCGATCTTCTGAGAAGCCTGAGCGGGTATGTCGGATGAGGTGGCTGATGTTCCTGTTGGACGTCATCGTTCCGTGACGATATATAATCAGAACAACTTGTCCTCTCGGCATGGGCCATGTCAAAAACTAAAGAAAAAAATAAATGAAAAAAAAAGATATTTAAATAAGATTAAATATAGTCAGGCATAAGAAAAACGAGCTCTTTCATCAGTATATACTCACACCAATACTGTCACATGAGAACTGTATATTTTCTTGTTGAATGTTTTTGATAGAACGATAGTAGAACTAAATTTGCAATCCATTGTTTGAATATTGTGTCAACCTGACTAAATGTAGGGAAAACATTTTTATAAATTCATTTAAAAATTTTTTTTTAATTTGCTCTCAATTGTTCTTAGCTTCAATCACATATCTTTTCATAGTATAATTAATAATCGAAACACAAAAAGTGCCAAGTTTTCTTGATGAGGTCGTCTGCACTGTCCATAAAACATTAATTTTATAGACTGGACAAAACTGAACTGCATTCAGTATTGATTTATTTTATATATTTTTTGGTCCTCTATGAATATGATATATAATATTGTGTTGTTTTTTATGTATACTTCTAATTATTTTTATGAGTGTATGAGTTTATTGGTCCAGCGATATTGTTTTAAACCGTTAGCCATCGTTGAGGATTTCCGCTTGAAAGTCATCCAAATAAATTATTAATGTTTGTACTAAACGTTTGTGCATGAGTTTCGACCGTTTTCACCTTTCTTCTAAGAATACACACACACGCACAAATATATATATATATATATATATATATATATATATATATATATAAACTTTTTCTGGCTGTATGACTTCGTTCCTTATAGACGCCAGAAAATGCTGAAGAGACTTTCTTTAAAATTTACAGAACGTTAGAGTATAAGCCTGGAAGTGATCTCAGTAAAGTTTTATCTCAGAATACCTCCGATAATTACCGATAATCGATCATCGAAACCGTTATTTAAATTTATCCATCATCGGTAAAGCCATTTTCTATGTCGTCGCTTAGCAACAATGAGAGAACGGGCCGTGAAAATTCTACTGTGAGTAAATTGTCTTATTTTATTAATGATAAAACATTAAAAGTGATATATATATATATATATATATATATATATATAGTGTGTGTGTGTGTCGATAGATAGATAGATATACAAGAATCGTTCCAAAAGTAATGCATTCTAACTCGAAAAAAAAATGAACACCTACGACCATAGTGATAACCAGTAAAACAAGCGACCTTTGGTTCACCAGAATTTATTTTTCCTACATAGTCACCAACATTCTCAATGCATATTTGTCAGCGATGAGCTGGTAACTTGCCTGGGCGTTTAGGGCACACTTTGTCACTCATATTTCTATCGCTACTGTGAAATCGACGAACCCATCATATAACTGTGCTGATATCACTGCATCGCCTTCGTAAACGTTCAGCATGCATCCGTGAATGTTGATCTATTATTTTTTTTTCTGCATAAACGAATTTAATAACGCATCTCTGGTTCTAGTTTACGTCTGTGGCAGTGGTAACTTTTTAGCGTCTGACAGCGCAAATATCTGCAGCATACGTTATACGATGATCTATGTAAAAGAGCTAAATTGACCGACTTTAATTCAACTGAAAGTGCACAACGATAAGAAACGAATTTCTTAAAGGGGCTGTCATAAATATTTTTTACTATAATAATTAAATACCTACAGACACTAGTTTTTCATCCTTTCGGGAATCTTCAGTGCAGGGTGTCACTATTAACACCAGTCGAACGATTCGAACCCCGCAACACGAGCCATCTCTGGCTCAATTAGCGAAGATCGTATCAATTCGGCTTCCATTAACCGCGTGAAATAACGTTGGATTTAAATATTTTAATTTTAAATGTTCTTTACGTCAGTAGAACCGTGATCTAATCGTTATACGATGATCTATGCTAAATTGACCGACTTTAATTCAACTGAAAGTGCACAACGATAAGAAACGAATTTCTTAAAGGGGCTGTCATAATTTTTTTTTACTATAATAATTAAATACCTACAGACACTAGTGTTTCATCCTTTCTGGAATCTTCAGTGCAGGGTGTCACGATTAACACCAATCAAACGATTCGAACCCCGCAACACGAGCCATCTCTGGCTCGATTAACGAAGACCTATCAATTCGGCTACCATTAACCGCGTGAAATAACGTTGAATTTAAACATTTTAATTTTAAATATTCATTTACGTCAATCAGACAGTGATCTAATCGCTATACGATGATCTATGCATATATATATATATATATATATATATATATATATATATATATATATATATATATATATATATATATATAAGCCTGATGAATCCTAGCGTGGATGAAACGCGGAATATTCTTTTAATATTAATTGCCACTTATATATATATATATATATATATATATATATATATATATATATATATATATATATTGAATTGATAGTTCCGGTGTATTCAAATGTATCATTAAAATATCTACCCTTTCAAAGCGGCGATTCGCTTGATTTGGCCTTTCGAGGTCGGTCGTAATATAAAGAAAATCTCTTCATTCTTCTGTACTCATGAGTGAACGTTTCTCGAGTAGTTTAATAGAACCCCTTTATTTCTTTTATACAAGAAAGGTCGGAAATACCTATAATATTTTTTACTCAGCCTTCACAAAAGCCTTCCTCAGTGATTGCTTGCTGGTCATTACAAGTGTAGTTTAAGTCTGAGTGAAAACAATTTCTCCATATTTTCAGTACTCTGTACATATTACATTATAAATACATTTTTATTGCTGCAACAACCGTTTTCCATTAATTTACCTCTAGCAATCTAAACTTTCAGTTGCAATAAGTTTCATCAATACTCCAAGACTCTCTGAACCCTGCTAGTGGAGATATGTTTAGTTATCTCCCTCTTCAGTCTTCCTATCCTTCTTGAATCTTCACGATAATGTTTTGTGGTATCAGCCGAGGTTGCTGTCAATATAGACGTGCGTGTTAATTATTTGCTGTGTGTAGAAGAGAGTCAGTTTATTGATTTTCTAGCAGGTTTTAATTCTTTTTGGGCTTGTGTTAAGTTTTTTCTTGGTCTTCTTTTTGCTAAATATTTATTGGAGTTCATATGTTAGATCCATGGCTTTTTCCGCTTCTCTTAGTCTTTCTGTCGCTTTAAACATTGTCTTAGCTTGAGGCTATCCTTTATATCTATAAATCTACTATCAGATTATGTATGGAGTATTGTTGTCATATTTGGGCTGATGAATATCTGTCTTATTTGAGGCTTACTGATAAGGCGCAGAAGCGTATATGCAATTTGATCTGTTCCACTCTTTCGTTCTCTCTGCAATCGCTTGCGGACGGATGTTGCTTGTCTCGGGATTTTTTATAAATATTATTGTCGTGTCTTACTTCTATAAATAGGGATACATATTAAAAGATGACGGGGACATATATAACGATGATGAGGGAGACATTTATACAGTTCTGGGATTCTTGGGTTGTTCATATATAACACTTCTTATAACACAGATAGAATGATAATGACATTTATACATATTACATCACCACGAGTTAAAAATATATCCTTGGGTCTTAACGCAGAGGAGGAGAGATGCATAATCTTCGAAGGGTTACACAATGTACATTATAAGATGATAAACACAATTACCGTTCGTTCGTGATGAAGGATGACACAAGACAACAGTTACAAATAATGATGATTTCTTTATACATCTGATCGGCCGGTCGATGACGTCATGAATTCAAGCTGTATCTACATGGTCTAAATCTTCTACCTTTCGCCTCTGAGGGACTCTCCTCTCCAACTGACTGTCAACTCTTGGCTGATCAACTGACTCTCTGGCTGACTGACTCTGACTAAAATCCGAACCCATAGAATCCTATATGGAGAAATGTCCTTTGTCTATGACGTCAGACGTGTGTTTTTAAACGTGACTAATTTTCACATGGCTTTTCGTATGTTTGTCCAAACACACTTCTGACAAACAAAAGAATCTTCACCTAACCTATGTTTTAACTTAACCTATTTTTAAGGATTTATTTTTAATTTGCATTGTCCATTATTTTAACTGACATTTTAATATTCGGATTTCTAAACGAATCGGACAATCGACTTAATTTCTAACATTCCATTTTTTAACCTTGCCTACAGGGTTCGATTCCAGGCTTATCCTAATCTCATTTTCACTTAACTAATATTTTTCTTATTTACATGGGAAGGGGACAACCCTTTCCAATGTAACGCTATTATGGCACGTGTTCTTCAGAAGTGTCTGATGTATTCGCTGTTTCCTTCATTCAAGCTTGTATGATTGGTTGGTCTTGTGGTATTTTGTTGGTCTAATACCTCATTGTAATACAGCGTCCCATTCCAATAATTTTTACAAATTTGTGGAATTCTCTTTCTGCTGACTGTGTTCCTGCTAACTATGACATATAGCTTTGCTATTTAAATTTATATGTGACAGGTTAACGTTTGCTTTTTGTGTGGATTAGTTTTCGCATTCAAATTTCTTTTTAACATGCTGGCTTCCTTTATCATAACCGTTTGTTGTATCATAATTTACTTCGGTTTTGCGTTTTTTTATGACTCCTCTTCGTTTATCGGCCAATTTTTTCTCCACCCTGTAATTTGTTGGAACAAACGATTTTCCTCTTATTCCATAATGTTATACGTTTGTCTGATCTTATCACCGGTCTCAGAGAATATTTTTATTTTCATTTTAAAATTCTATCTCTCGCAATGTTTTGAATATTGTTAAACTTATATAAATGAAAATTGTTATTTCCTTTGAGTCGACCCCTTCAGACTAGGATTATTTAGGATTAACTGCGCCATTCGAATGAAAGATACTCTTAAGGTTACCGCTGATGGTTTTCTTGCTCTTTTGTCTTTATTCGGGTATGCTTCCCCTTATAAGTCTATGTCTCATTTGCGTCACCAGAGTGATTATTTTTATATTAGCTTATTCTCTGCTATTTAAGTATAAAATTGTTTCTATCAGCGTTTGGTTCAACTCCTTTAAACCGTTAGCAGAATTCTAGTAGAGTATAGACGTGTGCTAGGCATAAAATATCGGCTCGGGCACGAATGATAAAATCGATGATTACAGCGATTTGGGTTTAGCCATTATATTAACGATCAGTCTAATAGCCTTAACAAAAGGATGTTTCTCCTAATCCTTTTCGATTTATGTGTTGAATAGCGTTACATAGATATAATAACTTTTTTCGACATCACGCGATATGAACATAGTTTAATAGTCTGCAAGGGGCTATCGGACAAAAAAAAAAGACTTATTCTTTCTTACCTGTTACTAATACGATGTAGATGAGTACTGTCTCATAATCTGTCAGAAAATATAGTAACATTCTTACTAATCCTTGTTTTTTTTGTGTGGAGACACTCAGTAATGTTAAAAAAACTATAACTACTAAAAAGCGAGTAAGCTCATCGTGAAACATTCACCCGTGCTGATGAAGAAAACTAGACTTCTGGTCTACTTAGTAACTCTCGCTTCTCTGTTATTTTGCCAGTTAGTTTTCACAATCCATGAACGGCGTTCCTGAGAAAGGATAAAGAATCACTGTTTTTAATCGACTATTTTGCGTCATTATTATGTGAAGATTTAAAATTGTCTAATACTATTCATCGCATTTAACTATCGACTTATCCAGCTTATTAAGCAATATGCTAAAGTGTTATTTAGACTTGATAAGTGATTACTAAGTAATAAAATATGCAACACTTAATTTCTCAATAAAGAAACAACCCAAACAATGCATTTGCGATGTTAGGAAACTTGAAAACCACTAGATCCCAACATTATTAACTAAAGAATAGATTTAATAAAGATGGCACCAATAATAAAAAGAATATGACTTTTATAAAATACTAACTTTTAACTGTCACGTATAAAATTTGGAGTACAATCGCATTATTAGTTTACAAATATTAGTTATGTAAATGAATCTATTGTTGCAAATTTTGAAAACAATGGGAAATGTGCATTTCGTGTGTTAATAAAGCATTGCTTTCTGATGGGAACATATACTTTTCAAGCAATTCAATGTCATAATAAGTGGAAATTGGATTTTGCTGGTATACTAATTTTGAATGTGACTGTATAGACACAAATGCTTCCTAAGGATCTGGTCGCCCAAATTCGAGAGTTGTTAGGGAATAGGCTGTAAACACTTCAACAACTTATTTTTGGCCGATCGTGAATTTAAGTTGCGTGAGAAAGTACAGGAGATGGAGATCAGAAGGCAGTGTATTCACCGTTTTGCATGATTATTTTTCATTGAGAAAGTTGTGTTAAAAGTTGGTACCGCATTTACTCAGTCGTTGGTTCTTGTTTCTACACAATAAAAAGGAGTTTTGCATCAATATGTTACAATATATGAAACATGAACCGGCTACTTCACTACAGAGTCAAATCGCTAGTCAGTGGAGTTGTAAAAATAAGGTGAAATCTGTCCAATTCGACTAAAGCAGCGAAAATCAGTTATCAAGATTTAGTGCTTCGTATTTGGAGATGCGGAAATATTTTGTTTATCGATTACATTCACAAAGAAACAACCGCTAATAATATTATTGATATTTTCGAAGTGAAAAATCGCGAACTAAAACGGCCATGAGTGAAGAGTAAAAAGTATTATTTCAGAAGTCATGTCACAAGTTGTTTACATCGATGACAAAAATAAGTAAATTTTACTTCGAATTGCTCCTGCGCCCACTCTATCTATAGTCCCATATTTTTATTGTGTGTGTATTGATAGTCATACTAAAAACACCTTTTTATATTTATTTAAAAAGAAAATCAAACTGTTATATATGGGTCGTGAAATTGCATACATCTGCAAAAGATCTAGCTAATTTTTAATTAATTTCCTATTAGTCTTTTCGGTTTTATTATGAGATGATCATCTTTAGTTTACTTTTATGTGTAATTATATTCATGCAGATATTCTACATGATTTATACTTGCATAATATTTGCACAAAAAGGTTGTAGTAAACACAAACCTCTTTCTATATATATTATGTATGCGTATATATATATATATGTATGTATATATATATATATATATATATATATTTGTTTAAAATATTTAGCCTACCAAACTCCTCCTAGAGTTTTTGGTCTACGGACATGAAACTTAATATAATATAAAGGGTATTCGAACCAATGCGAAACTTTATATTTGTGTTTTAGTCGAAGAAAATCGGTGCAAAAGTGTGAACATTA
Organism: Euprymna scolopes; assembly: GCF_053919585.1. Classification (NCBI taxonomy): domain Eukaryota; kingdom Metazoa; phylum Mollusca; class Cephalopoda; order Sepiida; family Sepiolidae; genus Euprymna; species Euprymna scolopes. The sequence goes on from NC_136518.1 coordinate 89,398,258, forward strand.
AAAAAAATATAAATTTTTACGAACGACGGCATTACGAATATGGTCGAACGACGGCATTACGAATATGCGTGCGTTCGTAATAGCAATTGGTCATGTTTTAATATTCAGCCTTGCAGCAAACATGTTTTCATAGCTCAGACATTAATGTAAAAGGAAAAAGTAAATCGTAAGCTAGATATTTTGGTTTCGATTCTCGGTGGTGGCTCACAAGTCATTTTTTTTTACTTCTTAAATCATTACTATATATTAGGTCCAATATAATATAATAAAAATACGAAATCTGCATTGATCAACGTATCATATTTAAGCGTATTTTACAACTGGGTAATGTCTGGCGGTCAGCTACTTATCTATATATGTCTTGCTGTTTGTATTGCTCTTTACGGAACCCTAAAGAGTGGGCACAGCAAAAAATTTGGTTCTAAACGGTAACGGAGTGATATTGGAATTGGAAGCTGAATAGTATTTTCATGCCAAATACAAATTGTTCTACAAAAAGGCATCAAATTTGACACACTATATTGATGAATAAAGTGGAATTTTGCCTGAATCATTTTTATTATACTAGTTGTGTCTGATACTTATTGATTGATGTGTTAAATGCGCTCAAGTGTAAATCTTTATTTGCTACCCTAACCCCGCATGATACTAAAAAAATATAAAACATTTGCGTTCCAAAGACAGCCTCCATTTCTAAGCTTTTCCGCTCGATTTGCTACCAATTCGATGAAGCCTTTCCCGTCGATATATTTTATTTCGCATATTTCTTTTAAAATATAACTCCTTTTCAATATCAGGAGGTTCTTTCAACTGGTGTGTTTCCACTTTAATGTGTCCTACACAATATAGCCCAAAATACCGCCGCGTATATATTGGGCGGGCATACCGTAACGCCTTTCTCACTAAGGTAAACGTGCTTTAAAACTGACTCTGCAGTCTTCTTTCACGCAGCATATGTCAAAAATATCTCTTTTTAAACTAGCAACGGTCGTCTCTACAAACGATGAAAAAAAAAAACACGATTTCTTTTATTGCGTATTAAGGTGATTCATGAAAACTAACCGTCCAAATATTATGATGAATGAAAGACACAAAAGTACGATTTGCTTCTTGACAGGCATGGCAGCACCAGCTTACAATACTAGTTTAATATAAGGATATGGGGACCAGGGTTAGATCCCTATGAAAAAAATATTTTTAGCTTAGTGATATGTCTCTTAGTAATAATGTTTAGATCTAAGTCTCAGTGTATGCATGGGACCTTGCGAAATCTCTCGTATCAACGTCAAGATTTTGTTCTTAGTTAGATACACGTCGCTTCATAAAAATGACGCCATTGAATAATATCATTTGTCTCGTGTTTAACCTGTACACATTTTTCACTTGTAGTATTGTACATTCTTCTGTTGAATAGGAACAATTTATACAGTTGTTTGTTCAATCTATATATAACATGTCTCCTTTATCGCTATTATAATTTTTCGTGGACAAACTATTCATAAATGAAAGATCTTTGTTCCTTAGAATACTGTAACTGTTATTTTATATTTAGTATTCTAAACCATTACATGCTAAGAATCAATGTGAGTCGAGATATGATGAACTCAGAGTAATACTAAATCTGGACAGTATATGGAGATATGAACCAAATAGGAGATTCCTGTTGGTTTGGTTGCATCGAAAAATAGATTAGACTGCTTAGGTTAATAAATTTAAGACATTTGAGGTCAAAGTGTTATAGCGAAAAGCGGCTATATCAAATAATGACAACGTCTATTCATTCATAGGTAAATTTTATTTTTGATTTCATAGTGCAAACAAAAGGTATCGTCATATGGATTCTAATTACATATACATTTTCTTTTCTGGGAATAACTTTTTTCTATTCATGCATAAATGAGTTTCATTTACGGTTTTTAAAGATTTGTTGTATATATATATATATATATATATATATATATATATATATATATAAGCGAGATAAGTCACGGATTAAAGATGAAGTGCGATATCCTGTAAACATAACTCCCATCTATATATTCCTTGTGTCAAACAATAAATTCTTAACTTGAATATATGTGTTTATATTTTGATTTTCAGAATTTTTCTTGAACCACTAAACTGATATATATATATATATATATATATATATATATATATATACTTCTTGTAAAAATATGCATTACAGAGTATGTTCAGTGTTACCAAGTTTCATCCGCTTGGTCATGCTGTAATTGGTGCAGAATACACCTCCACAACTAATCTCTTTTATAGAGGAGATTTGCTGGTTCGGCCACGCTGCGTGTCACAACATAGGAGAGTCAGAACTACTCCAACGTTAGGGAAAACGCCGGGACACCAGTTTAAAAGGAGCTTCACACGATCAAAGCTGGCATCAAACCAAGATCCGATCTACAAGATTCTGATGCTCACTCCCGTTGCCTAAACATACTGTTGAAAACTATCTTAGTTACTGAAAACTGTCGAGTACGATCTGTGTAAATTTAGGATACTGTGCTCTCAACAAACGTCGGATCCACCTGTAATGGGTGCATGAAGCCTTAAGTCAAATCAAGTCAAAAAGCAGAATCCTACTAGTAGGAACAGATCGACTCCTCTGTACCTTCAGTAGGTGAGCATGGGATATACACACCCACCCACACACACTATATATATATATATATATATATAGAGAGAGAGAGAGAGAGAGAGAGAGAGAGAGAGAGAGAGAGAAAAGAAAGAAGCTTTGTTCATGGAATCCGCGTTTTGATTTAGGCACAGATAAAGAGTGGGGGAAATTTTTCATAGTGGATTCGGCTAGACGGGTGTTTTTCGTGAAAAATTGGCGAGGGGGGCAGAAATTGGAGTTCAGACGAGCACCTGCCATGGAAATAACGATAAAACAAGGATAGGCTCGCAACGCCTCTTCTATGGGAGAGAGGTTGCAACGTAGAGAAATGGGTATCCCCCACTAAGCCACGAAGTCTATTTTGTACTCTGTCAAGGCAGGATAGGCTGTTTTTAGCAGCTCCTGCCCAGATATGGCAGCAGTATTCCATCCTTAGACGTACTTGGCTTTTATATAGATATAGAATTGCATCAGTAGTGAGATATCTTCTGGAGCGGTAGAAGGATCCCACCATCTTTCCAGCGACCTTGGCAACAGACTTGATGTACGTGTTCCATTTCAGATCAGAAGTAAAGGTTAAACCCAGAAGCTTGTCAAAACACGGGGCCTCTCCCAGACGAGAGCCATCCATCCCAATTGATGGCAGATGGGGATCAGAGCGTTGATGATGTAAGGATAGGAGTTTGGTTTTAGATGCATTAAAGGTAACCAGCCACGTCTTCCCCCACTGAACCACGCGTTCGAGATCAGAGGAGAGAGAATCAGAGAGAACTTTGTCATTTACAGACTTTGATGTATTGCCGTAGATGGTCGTGTCATCAGCATAGATGTCAACGAATGATTTAAGTATGTGTTTAGGGAGGTCATTTATGTAGATCAGAAAGAGAGTTGGGCCCAGGATTGACCCCTGAGGGACTCCAGCATTAATACTGCAGGCCTCTGATTTTTGTCCATCGACCACTACTCTTATGAGCCTATCGGAGAGAAATAATTTTATGATTGAGAAAACATTTCCCGTTATACCGGAATGCCCCTACAATAAACTCCAGTACAATTTAATCAGATGAAGCAATCCCCAAGATGATAGTAGTGGATACGAGCGATACGTATATGCAAGCATATAAAAAGCGGGTGATCATTCAAAAAGTTTAGAATTCTTAAAATATAAAATTAAAGCCAAAACCTTTCTTTAAAAAGAAAAACCGTCTAGATTGAGAGTTATATTCAATTGAAATTGAATAAAAAAAATATATGGTCTTTATCCAAAAATGAAGGCAGAATCGAGAATCCATCGAGAGATAATTCAATAGATGTCAGCCAAAGTCTCCAAGTGGAGGCGCAATAAAGTAAATAAAAAGATGTAAAAATCTTTGTTACAAAATTATAATAAAAAAGTACAAAAGTAAGAGAATAGAAATAAAAATATGAATAAACAAATAATCAAACAATAAAAACCAATAAAAACAAAATATTATACGATCTGTGTCTGTGTCTGTATTAAAATAGTATATTGTATACTTATATTTTACGCATGCATTTATTTTGTATTTATTTCAATACCGCTCACCTTAGAAGTAGAGCATGATATTTCCATGAGAATAGGTATGGTTTAACACGGTAAAACGGTTTCGCGTTTTACACGTGGTAGCAGATCCTATACATCTTCTGCATGTGATACGTAAACATACTCATATAGTTTATATATAATTACACACACGCAAATACACACAGGTATGTGTGTGCCTGTGTGTTAGTATGTGTGTATTTTGTATACACAGAATAAAGAAGCTATCTCATGTTTTTGTAAGTAGATAAGGTTCCGTTTTTCATGGCTCGACGTGTGTTTTTAAATAAAGTGCAAATGACTACTAGTTCTGTTTCCGAACGTTAGACTTGTTGTTCTAAGATTGTCTTATTTATTCAATATCGGATTCTCCAGTTTAGATATTCACACAAATAACTACGGTTTGTTTAGATTAAAATTGTACTTCGTCCCTGGTTTTCACACATGTGAAAATATGGACATTGTAACCTGCGGAGATTTGCTTGAGAGATAAGCGGAATAACTGGTGTGAAGAATTTTTACCATCGCTTATAATTACGATTCAACTTTATACAGAACCAGAGTATTATAAGAAAGATTGATGTGAACTTATTTGTATGTAAATAAACATACATTCGTCTCGTCACACAAAAAAAACTGTTTGACTTAACCATTTCACGTAATTAGGTGATTGGAGAAAAGGACAAACTAACGCCTGTGAAATGAATTTGGAAAACAATCTTTCAATATTTACATAATAATACGTTTTCTTATTACTTATGCATATGTATATATATATATATATATATATATATATATATATATATATATATAATTTAAAGGAGATTAGAACAATAGTCTAAAGAGCAGAGTGTATTTTAATGCAATAATATTAATTTTTTTACTATTAGAACTAATTATTTTTTGATGAAGGTTTGGCATAGTAATTTTTTAGGATTTTTAATTTAATTCTAATTTGAATTTTAAATTATCAATCACATTACTGAATATATATATATATATATATATATATATATATATATATATATATATATATATATATCTGTGGAAATATACTTTATTTCCTTATAATATATACCAATCCTTATTTAAGAAGCTCAATGTAATTACAGAGCAATATAATGAATGAAAGACAAAAGTCTATATTACAAAGTTCATGATGTTGACCATCTTACAATTTATTCCCTTAATTCAGTTGAAATTTACAATTCTTGACAGTATCTTTTTCGTAGTACAAAATCAATCACTTAATTATTATATCAATCAGTTAATCTATTTTGCCCTTAACTCATTACGAGAAATAGCAACAATCAATCCATCAAAAGGAAATAAAGTGCGTTTTAAAAATTCACTCATTGAAATAGAAGCTGAAAATACCTTATAATATGTTTATATTACGTCATTCTAAATTCAAAATGGCGTAATGTAAACTTCTTTGACTCCTTTGTAAATTCTTTAAAATGCTGATGCTGTTTGAATGCTGGTAGATGTAAATATTTATACATTTATAGAAGTTTTGTTTGATACCTATATATTTCATTGCATTTTCTTTTCTTGGTTTCTATTAGGTTTACTCATATATATATATATATATATATATATATATATATATGTGTGTGTGTGTGTGTGTGTGTGTTTATTCTTGTTTAAAAGAGGTAACTAGCTTGATAGAAACTATAGAAAATTAATTTAACTACCCCCCCAAAAAAAATAGAAAAATAAGTTAAATAGCGAGTTTTAGGCCAAGTAATATGGCGAACAGAAAAAGAGTTGTTATATTGTTCTCTTTATATATTAAGAATCACTCTTTCCTTATTTTGTAGTATTTGTTCCCTTATCTACGACATGCTTAATGACTCAAATCCATAAATTACCCTTTTTTATTCTTTTTTCGCCCCAAACAAGGAACAGTGCCTTTTGATATAGGGGGCTACTATCGGGAACATAAGTTGCAGGGATACTATGTAGGGAGATGAGCAGCAATATGACTGTTTACATTACACTTGAACTTGTGTGAATGTCAGTGCAGTTAGGAAGGGAGTTCCAAAGTCTATCACTTCTGAGTAAGGCTTTCTTACATCTAGAAACCTCTACACTGTAGGAGTGGGATCTTTCTGTCGGGTTTGTCGAGGGTATTTACGTCAAGGGGATACAAGTGCTTGTAGTTCGTCGGAGTATTTACCAGTAAAATACTTGTAGAACATGCAAAGGAATGCAACATTTCGTTAATGGGACAGAGGTTGAAGCTTAGAGCACAGTTCAGGACGTATCAAGTTTGCGACTCTCTTTTGAACCCTGTCCAGGAAAGAAGAACTAGTAGCAGATGCACCAGCCCAAATGGGACAGCAATACTTCATACATGGACGAATGGTGGTCTTGTAAAGGTATTAGATACTTTCAGGTGTAAGTAATTTTCTAGCACGGTAGAGAGAGCCTACCTTCCTCGCAGCGACACTGGCAATGCTCTCAATGTATCTGTTCCAAATTATGTTTTCTGTAGAAAGTTAAGATGAGGTGTTTAAAAGAAGTACTTTCAAGTAATGCGTTTTGGCCATTGCAATTGGTGGTAGAGAATGTTTCATGTAATTACTGAAGGAAACAATAGGAAGGAATTAGCATAGAATGCGACCAACGATTTATATCCCCATTCTACTACAGGTCTTTCTCCAGTGTTTTTGCAATTCCTATAGACATGTGTTCATTTGTTTTCCCCTCGTGACTGTTATAGAGTGTGATGTCATCAGCAAATATACCCATCTCTGATACAATCTTATCAGGGAAGTAATTTATGAATATTAGTAATAATGAAGGTTCAAAGATAGACCTCTGAGGTACTTTCGCATTTATATAATTTTGTTTAGATGTACGATCGTCGCGGACAACCTGGATTCTTCTCTTTTTAAGAAGAATTTGATTATGTTTTCTATAGTTTTACTACAAACCTAAGCGCTAAAGTTGGGGGAAACAAAAATAAATGGCATGAAATGTATGCAAATAACCTAAGCTAGGCGCCAGACGGATATACATGAAATTTAAGATGGATAAGTAAAGAATTTCTGTTTGCTGATCGTTTGAAGGTCTTCTGGAAAATCTTAATTTACTTTTGTTTTTGTTGACATTTCTTAGAAGCAGAATACATCTGAGATTCAACAGGAGTCTTGGCGAGGCATAAAACATGTTGAAATGATGTATATATATATATATATATATATATATATATATATATATATATATATATATATATATATATATAACTGGATATTTGCAGCCACACTTATTGGATGCTGCTGAGTAACTTTTTCTCTTTTTCCTATAAACTTTATTTTTCTTTCAATTTTTTTCGAAACTGGTGTCAAAAATTGATCTAACCAGAAAAAAATAGATATTTATTTACCTTTTGCTAATGTTTTCTATTTTTAAAGTGTATAGAATAAGGAACCTTTATTTCGTATTCTTTGTTTTAAATAAAGGTGTGTAAATTCAATTCTACAATATTCTGACATTTTCTGATTATATATATATATATATATATATATATATATATATATATATATATATATATATACAAACCAATTAGATTCAGTGTTATTTTCCCCACATTTTAATGTTTTCATCAGACAGGTTAGGTCTCAAACAAAGGTTCGGCAAGCTTTTATTCTTCCTTTTGAGCTTTTAGTAGAACCATTTTCCTAATACTTCGAATTAATATCTGATTTATTTTAAGGTATGAGTGCTTGGAATATTCTTCCTTTTTTAAATGTTGGTTCAATTGAGTTTTTATTATATTAAATTTATTTTATATTTGTATATGTATTGTTATCCTAAGGTAAACTTTGTTCTGTGTGTACGGTTATTTGCTATTTTCTTCTATATTTTAATAGGTTTTAAGAGTCTTCAAATTTCGAATTACATATTTATCATTCACACATTATTTACACAGGTCATCTGAATTTCTTGATATCCTGGCCTATTGTATGTTTTTCTACCTGATTGTTGCGAGCATCCGATTATATTGCACTCCCAGTAATTCTTTTTTTAGTGTTTTTTATTTGTTTGTTTAAAATAAAAGATCAATTGTAACCAAAAACAAGTTCCAACACATTAATGTATGGTGACTTCGAACATATCAAAAATGTAATGCAAATTCTGTTTGAAAACAAAATGACAGCGCAAAACGTTCATAATATAAAAATCAGATTGATCATTTTCAATGTTGCGGAAATCTTTTTTAGTGCTTATTATAAAAAAAAAGAATTAAAACATGTAGATCCAATAAGCTTCTATGTAGAACATTATTGTTTCTGGAACCACTTGTGCAACAGTATACATCTTTTAATAAAACATATGTTGTTTTTCGTTTCTCCATATATTCTATAACAGTATATATCCCATAATTCAACTTTGTTTTGTTGTAATTGTCCGTGTAAAACTCTTTCTATTACACATATGAAAATATTATATGTCCCATAATGCAGTATTACGGCATGTGAATGTATTATGCATTTCACGGTGCAATATTTTAGGGTCCTTAGTCTTTACTAGAAGGAAATGGTGTCGCTTATTTTTTCTTGGCTAACATGGAACCGTTACTGCTTACCTAGAACAATTTAGAGCTATTTACACGCTTCCATGACCCTACACCAGTAAGGGCTAAGGTTAAATTTAAATCAGTGTTCTTTGTTTTACTCACCAAATCAAGCAATAATTGCTTATCCTTACATAAAAGCAATCCGAGGTCGCTTATCTATGCCTGAAAAGGTTATGTTCCTCGATTCTTATCTCGTGATGTAAATATGATTATATCCTGGGTTCTTTATACATAAATATCATTGACTTGATTACACCATAAATACAAACTGGCATAGCAGCCTGGTAGTGACGTTAAAATATACGGTGAAACCCTAAAGCTAAAACGTATCACCAGGTACCACTACGAACAATTAAATTACTAGATTTTATTACTAGATGATTGTAACTCAGCTATTTCAAATAAATATATTTTTTTCTTGTAAACAACAACTGGAATAAGTTAGGGTATCTTATATTTTAATTTTACTTCAACCCTAAGACAAACCTTATTACAGTATGTTTTAAGGTTTGGGTTAAGTTTAGATGTTGGGATGAAATGAAAATCATTTTGTTTGTGAATCTTAGTTTTCAAGTATCTCTTACAACCATGGAGTCGTCAATCTTTAGTGTTGTGACGAGAAGACGGTAAAATTATTTCTGATCCATGCTCGGAGAAAAGTTATACTCCTTACAAATGCAACAAACAGGAAAAAAAAACATGAACTCAAAACACAAAGAAAACACAACGTACAGATATATATATATATATATATATATATATATATTTATATATATATATATATATATTTATATATATATACGCACTCACACACAGAAATAAAACGAAAAAAGAATCAAATCATTCGTCGTAAAAGTAATTAGCAATTGTTGATGCTTTAATGACACGTTTGCGTTGACGCACTTAATAAAATGGCGCGAAAAAAGTTTTGCTATCCTGTTTTTGTGTTGTAATCATGTCACTGTCCCCGCTCTCTCTATCTCTCTCTTTCCTCTCCCTTTTTCTCTTTCCTCTCCCTCTCTCTCTCTCTCTCTCTCTCCCTCTCTCGGCAATAATCTTGTTCTGCACAAACAAATTATTGGCGCCAAAGAATAACTAGAAAGTAAAGTTATTAAAAGAAAAGTGAAGGAGAAAAAGTGACACAATCAGGTCGCTTGCACGTCGTAATTCCCATGTGACTTCATCATCCTGGCTATTGTGTGTTTCTTTTTATTAACATAATTATTAGGACCGTTATTATTGTCTCGGCTCTAGAACTTCCGGGCTGGAACTACTTCAGACTTGAGCGACTTCATTTTATTGAGGATATCATAAAAAGGCCATATTTTTTTATTATTTTCTTGTTTCATTGTCTTTTCCCTCTTACGCTTTTGTCTTGTCCCTGCTGTAATATCCTTAGATAGATAAATATATAGAGATATTTATATTGCTTTTCACCCCAAACAAGACACAGTATCACTTGGATGTAAGAGGCTACTATTTGATATAAAATATACAGGGATATTTTGAAAGGAGTTGAGCAGCGAGATGTCTGTTTACAGTATACAGTAACATCTGTATGTCACTATGGTTGGGCATACAGGAAACCGGGAGAAAATTCTAGCAGTTTGAGAGAAGAAACTATTTTATTAGAATGTCTTCCGGCATTTAGAGATCTCTACAGTGTGGGGATAGGATTTTGCTACTTGTCGGGTTAGTTGCAGGTATTTACATTGAGGGGGTACAAGGGTTTGTGGTTTGTCGGAGCACCTTAAATTAAAAAAATTGTAAAAAAGGGTAAAATGATACATTTTGTCAATGTGATAGACGTTAGAATTTAGTTGACAGTACAGGATCTATTAGGTTTGCCACTATTTTTTTTTAACTTTGTCTAGTAGCAGATGCACCAGGCCAAATGTGGCAACAGTACTCCATGTATGGGCGAATGGTGGCCTTGTGTACGGTATACACAATGGTAATGGTACGGGATAATCTCAGGCGTAAGTAATTTTCTAACACAGTAGAGAGCTCATCCTCTTCGCAGCGCTTTTGACAATTTCATGATATATTTGTTTCAATTCATGTCCCATTAAGCCAAAAAGTTTGAACGAAGAAATTTCAGGTAGAGAATCATTAGCCATGACTGTCAATGAGTGAGATGATTTTTTGTAATTAGTAAAGGAAATAAGTTTAATATTGGCAGCATTAAATGTTACCATCCATTTATGTTCCTACTACATTACAGACTGGAGGTTTCCTTTAAAGTTTTAACCATTTCCTTAGATATTTGTTTCTTCATTTTCAACTCGTGTTTGTAATAGAGCGCTGTGTCATCACAAATATACCAATTTCTGTTAAAATGTTATATAGTTATTTATGAATAAGAAGAATCAAAGTATCGAGACCTTCGCACACTTACATTTACATCATGTTGTCTTGAAGTACGACCATTGAGGATTTTTCTCTTATTTAAGAATAATTTGATTATGTTATGTAGTTGTCCAGTAATACCATATAATTTTATTTTCATGAGAAAACCATCGTGTCCTACCCTGTAAAAGACCTTAGGTATATCTAAGGTTACTGCCCTAGCCTCCCCTGCCTTATCCATTACATGGTATATACGTTAGGATATTACAGTTAGGACATCTGTAGTAGAACAGGCTTGTCTTAATAGATACTGTTGGTCGGAAAGAAGTTTAATATTTGTGACATTATGAATTAGTTTTTGATTAATTAAGGACCCAACAATTTTGGTGAAAAGATGAAGCAGGCTGATAGGGCGATAATTTAGTGAGTCAGTTTTTCGTCAGAATTCTTGTAAACTGGTACCATAGAAGTAATTATCTAGCAGTCATAAAAGAAAGATTCGCTAAGGTATTTGTTGAAGAGTTTGGAGAGAACTGGGGCAACTTCAACGAAGCATTTTTTAGTAGTATAGCCGAGATGAAATCAGATCTACATGCATTTGAGGTGTCTAGCTATTTTATGATATCACAAATAAAAAAGGGTGATATCCAGATAATAGAGTGTGATTTCTATCTGCAAAGAAAGTCTGGGGGGGGAGTAGTTTGCTGGGTCCAAAGTGTGGTTGAAGGCAAACCGTCAGTAAGAAGGTTAGTCTCCTCAGTTGTCGTGCAAACAAGTTCAAGGTTGTTGCATAGTGGGGGAATTGTTGACTGCCCATTATTTACTACAGTGTTATAAATTTTTCAGAAATCTCGAGTTCCTTATTTTAGTGACTCAATTTTTTTTCTGGTTTCAGTATATTTTCACTTAACTGCAGCTATTTTGCTTTCACAATTATCTCTAGCTTCTGTATATATTTGTCTATTTGTATTTGACTTATGTCGGAAAAATCTGTGGTATGCATGCTGCATTTAACCTATGACAGATGCGCGAATGAAAGTGAACCATTTGGGAGATTGAGGTTTGCTAGAGAACTATCGTGCGGGAACATGCGTTTCAGTTGCTGCATTAACAATTTAGTAGTCTCCATTGCGCACGGTTTCGCAGAAAAATTTATGTCCTCATGGAGGATTTCTGGTGTAATCTCTGATTGCTTCGCAGTCAGCCTTCTTTTGGTACCTTGTCGTTTTGAGCAATGGCTCTTCAGCTTGTAGTAAAGAATTTAGGGTAATGTTTATCAATACTACAACATGATCAGCATTCCCGGGTTGACAATCAGCATTTGTTTCACGATCCTCAGGAATTGTGGTCACAAAAAGGACTGGAATTGAGGATTTCTGATTCTGTCGATCTGGAAGACGAGTCGGCAACGTTACTTCCTGTGTCAAAGAAATGGAATATAGATAGATTATGTGTAATACTACCAGCTAGAAATAGAGAATCTAAGCCAATTATTGTGGTCGACATTAAAGTCACCAAATACATGTACTTAAGCGCTGGCATATAGGAAAAGTGATGCATCTATGTTTGCAGAGACATGGTTAACATGATCGTCTTGTGACGAGGAAGAACGGTAGAGGAAAACAAGTATACTGTTATATATATATATATATATATATATATATATATATATAATTATTATTATTATTATTATTATTATTATTATTATTATTATTATTATTATATTAAATAAACTTCATGTGTGTAAGTTCGTACCCTACTGATTCGAAAACGGCTAGATTGGTGCTTTAAGAATTTCACACGGAGGTACCTGATGTGTCCAGGAATGGTCTTATGAGGGGCGTGCAATAAGTTGTCCCTGACCCATTCCCATAGCAGTAGAACAACGAAACTTGGCACAGATATTAGTCTTTCTCTGCATAGGAATCACCCAGAGTTATGCATTTCTCCCAACGTCTGATGCAGCTCTGGAGACCGTTTTTGTAGAACCCGTCAGGTTGGTCCTCCAACCACGACGTGACTTCAGAAATCAAGGCTGCGTCATCTGGGAAACACTTTCCTTTCAAAAACAACTTCATGGCTGGGAAGAGGTGAAAGTCAGAGGGTGCAAGGTCAGGAGAGTAGGGAGGATAGGGGTATTTCATAACCACACGCCCGTGTTTCTGATCTGGCGACATCAGAGTTGTGGACCGGAGTGGTGTCCTGCAGGAGGAGGGTACCTTTGCTTTCCCCGCCTCTTGATTTTGATAGCTTGCCTTAATTTCTTCAAAAGTGAAGCATAATAGGCTCCTGTAATTGTGGTACCCTTTGCCAGGAAATCTATCATCACTACTCCGTACTGGTCCCAGAAGACTGTGAGCATGACCTTGCCAGCGGAGGGCTGCACCTTTGCTTCTTTGGAGATGGTGAGTCCAAGTGCTTCCACTGCATTAAACGGGCTTTGGTCTATGGATCATAGTGGTGGACCCAGGTTTCATCCTGTGTAATCAGTCTTTTGAAAAACTTTGACTCATCTTCTTGGCACATATCCAAATTCATCCTCGTTCTCGCTTCTGGAATGGTGTGAGCAACCTGGGAATCCATCTGGCAGACACCTTATGCATATGCAAATGGGCATGAATGATAGTTTCCACAGACCCTGTACTAATCTTGACATCTTGGGCTATTTGGCGAATAGTAATGCGCCGATCTTCCATAATGGCAGATGCTTCATCAATGGCAGAAGGGGGACGACCAGGTCTGGGAGCTGTTTCCACAGACTTCCGGCCATGTTTGAATTCATGATGCCAGCGTTTTACAAGGTCATATGATGGGGCATTATCACCATGTTTCTTTTATTTCATCAAAAGTCTCCTGTGGTGTGCGTCCTTTCAAATACAAAAACCGGATCACTGGTCGACATTCAACAGACTCCATTTCACACCTGACTCAGGTCAAACACCTGTAAAACAGAAACCACAATTAGTTCAAAGCTGTAATTTGCCACTTCACCCGTAGATATATAAATCATTACACATGCAACATTTCAGCTAGATCAGACAACTGGAAGTGGGTTAGGCGCATTACCTATTGCATGCCCCTCGTACGTAGGTTTTATATGGAAATACATCTGATAAGTATCAAAAATCGATAATCGAAAAAAAATGGAGTCTGATTTTGACAAATGAAAACATTTTTATACAATTTAAAATCACAATGGCATTTGAGAAGTTTTATCATCGCGCATACAGAAAGGTCCAGTCTATAAAACTAAAAGTAGGTATTTTTATAACAGAAGCATGTTAGAAATGAATATTTCTTTTTAGAATACATGATACTTGACTTGTGTACGTTTAACATTAATTCAAGTGATTATGTAAAAATAACTTCATAAATCAACAGTTGTTACTTGGATACGATAGGGGTACGTGCGAAATGAATATTTTTATTTAGAGCAATATTGAACCATGATACTTGACTTTTGGATTTTAAACTTTAATTGAAGCCATAATTTAGACAGCGTTTTATAAAATCAACAGTAGATTTTCTACAGTGCAGTGTAGACTACAATGTACTGATAACTAAGTCACTGGGCACCATGTTAAGCTTCCTACCGGTACACTGCGGGGATCCCTAGTTAGAGCAATTAATCAATTGATTTGATATGAAAAATGGCCAATTTCATAGATTTCGATCACAATAAAAAAGATTGGACGTTAGAACTTTTGTTGATTCCCATTCAATCGCGGATAAAATCGAGTCTTCTTTCCAGTATATATATATATATATATATATATATATATATATATATATATATATATATATATATGATTGCTACTTCTTGACCGAAGCTTGCCATATCTTTAAGTTAATGTCGACCGTCAATATGCACGTAGATGGCTCTTCAGTTCCGCTTCACTCCTGCATAATCGTTCACCGATGTGACTGGGATACTTGGTAGTGCTTGTGAAGGGATTTGTGTTTGCATCTTTGATTTTCCTGTAAAACCACTTGCAGATTTCTAGACCCATCCACAGATATTGCAACAATTTGAGTAGTTTGGATCGCAGCACATACTATCTATTTGGATTCCTCTTTGATTCGGATTCCAATGAAAAGTGTGGTGGAATATTTGTTTTTTGTTGTTGTTTTTTTAATCCGAGTTGCATTTGTTCGTCGTTAATGCAATTTGAATATTCCATAAACAATTATAGATTCAACGATTAGTAAGCCAAATAAGAAAACAGTGTTAACACTAAATATTTTAAAAAGCCCGTCCCTATCTCAGGAATTAATTTCTACATAATAACATTACTATTTAGACAACAATTATTAACATGGAAAACGAGGCTCTGTAACCTCTCTATGCCTTCTCACTATGAAACAATGTTTATGTTTTTTTTCATTATATGGATTTGGTAGTTTATAAGATTGATCTGCTTTAGTGTAAAAAGAACAAGATACAAATACTACTACTACTACTACTACTACTAATAATAATAATAATAATAATAATAATAATAATAATAATAATAATACAACTATTACTAATTGAAATGGAAAGGTGTAGATTAACACCTTTATACAATAACTATCTTAAAATACGATTTTACAATTTTTTAGATGATTACGTGTGGGAAAGGAAAAAATTTTTTTAGAATTTCGAGTAGGAACCCAGTTTCGTATATACATAATTTCCAGCCTATTCTAATTTTTTAGGAATTCACTATTTTTTAACATTGATCTTATGTAATGGCTCAAAAATCGAGAATTAAACAAAGCATGTGTAAAATATTGCATTTTCGCACGATTGTTCACATTTATGCAATATGTTTCTACCAGCATATTGTTAAGTTTTCGATTTTTAGCACTTATCAAGGATAATCCTGAAAAAGTTTTGGACAGATATTTTTTTCTAACTTTAGTAAACATTGTTTTTGTTCTAAACTAAACAATGTTAGATGTCTTTTTGGAAAATATATTTTCCAAACAACAATCAACATGCCTGAGGACGGTCAAAGTCTAATCTGACCAAAACCTTGTACAAATAACACTCAAGATGAGAACAATAGTACAATCAATACAAGTAATATAAACAATCAGCCCTCATCTATATAAAAAAATTCTGAACTTGAATATGGATATAGTTACATAAATCTGAAAACTCCAAAGACCAGTTGCAATTGTGTTTTTCTTTTTAATATTTACGCCATCTTTGATTGTTTTAATCACAAAAAACACTATTGCAACCGATTCGCAACGTATTAGACGATCAAAGCGGTGATATACTAATAAGATAACTCGCGTGACATGTAGGTAGCAGGAGAAATCGTTCATAACAAGATGGACTAAATTTCTATCTAGCACTCCATATTCAAAAAGAGTAAATATTTAGACAATAACTGAGTATTCAACACTAAAAATTCACTCAACGATAGCGCAAGTCAAGGTTTTATATTATTTATATATATATATATATATATATATATATATATATATAATACATTATCTCTAAATATAAGCTGATTAATCAATCTTAGAGCCTGTGTTCAATTGTTTAAATCTTGAAATAGTAAGTTTGTAAAAGCCTGTTAAATATAAAAATAAATAGACATTTTTCTATTATCCTTGTTTATTCTCTTCCTCTGCTTTTTTTCTCATTCTCTCTCTCTCTTTCTCTCTCTCTCTCTCTTCAAAGTACGAGTTAATTACTGCTAGTATAACATCAGGACCGGTACATGTCATAACAGTCTGTGTTTGTTTCAAAGAGTACGAGAAGTTTCAAAGATTCTGTACAGTTCTAGTTTCCTTGGGTTTGTTTTGTATTTTTCCTAGCATTTTTCCTATTACGACTTTCATATGGCTCGTCAACGTTCGTGGTGTATATATATATTATAACAAATATTTATCGAGCACTCCTCTTATCCGTTTAATTCCATTCATTTTATCGCTTTCAATCATATCCTACTGTTGCGGGACTAACGTGTGTCGATGTTAGAAAAATAATAATAAAAACCAAGTGTAAAATGGTGGTGACAATTAAACAAAGATGACTGAGGTTGAAGATAAATTAAATACGAAATTTATTTTCTTAAAAATTGTAAATGAATGAGAAAAGAATATAAGAAACTTTCTTCTTAATTGCAAGTCTTTTCCTGCGACTGAGGTAATTAAATATTTTTGTTTTGTAATGAAGCAGACAGTTCTGAGACTGAGGATTGTAATGAAGAAAAGTTCTTTTGGGGAAAAATTAAACAATGTCCATCGCTTACTTAGCGGAGAGATAGAAAAAGGTAAAAAGTCCATCTCCACGAGGAGAATTAATTGTCGGGCGTACGCGCGTTTGACGTCCACGTGGATGCAGATCGACGTTGATGCTTACAGCATGCTGCTCCAAGGTTGACTGATTTCCGAAGACCGTAAAAAAAACAACATTTTTTTACATTTGTTTTCCTCGTAAACCGATTGGATGAACAGAATAAGATATGTGTGACGTAAGATGCCTTCGACTACGTTCGCGTGAACAGGCAAAGTTTAGTTTATATGCCCACAGAATCTGCGTGGATGTAGAAAGACGATGTGTACAAAGCTGAGGTAATCTTGATACAGTTCCGCGTGTGCACAACTGGGTTTTACAGTTGGGGCTACGCGCCATTAATCTGTTTGAGTAGTCTCGACGCGGCGGCGTCGGGGCTATGATACTAGTATTGTTCATTATCACACTAACAATGTCGTTAAATTTTATCCTACAGTGCCTTTTTCGCTTGGTAATTGGTTACTTATAATTATATGAAATACAGCCTCTAACCAGTTTGTTCAAGATGGCGATGGGGCATCCTACCAGATGCCAAACATTCATTCGCTAACTCAGATATTCCAACCGAGAGATATTTTTAAGACTATGGCCGCCCCTTTAAGTGCAATTGCTTGATTCTCCTTTGCACTTGGTTCACCAGGTATATTTGCCAGGTAGTTTTTGGAATTCTTGTTTGAGTCCAGTTTCTTCTAAAATAACTCGAATGATAGATATCCTTTTAAGATTCTAGTGTCTTTTCATGTTATACATAAGACCTTGGTATTTCCGTTATCTTTTCCCTTTCAGCTTTGTTTAATCCAGCATCATTGGGGACACTAGTTTCTACTAAGGTTGCTCCTTTCTCTTTCTTGTCCCATATCACTATGTCAGGTCTTATGGATCCGTTTTATAGGTACGTAGCTGTAGGAATTGGATAGTCATAGTAGATAGTGCATGACTTTTTTCTGATAGTTCAAAAATTGACTAAAGAAAGAACAGCATAGTGTATATAGATTAGTAAACCCCAATAGTATATAAAATGGGGTTGGTATATCGCCACAAAAGGATAAACACAAGCAAACAAACCCTAATGCGAGAAAAGCGGAGACTTTTAGAATGAATCAATAGAAGCTAGCTCTTGTGACTATTTGTAAAGTTATACAAAGTTTATCCGAGGTCAAAAATGTGGCATTAATAGCGGCGTTGTTATACTGACATCACCTGCATTGGATAGTGTTTCACATACTAATCTTCAGTCTGCGTAATTCTTCGAAGATAGCCCCTCGGCCTATTATTTATTCATACACTCTTTATTTCTTTTCTTCCTTGTGTCCTTTTATCCTTTTCATTTTATCTTTCCCCCTTTGTTGTATAAACAGGTTATCGGTATCTAAGAAACAGATATAATAGACGACTTCATGAAAAACTACAAAAAATAAACTAGTATGCATACCCATCGTTGCCAGGAAATGAATGAGTATTTTAGTTTAAGCTTGCTCCCAGCTCTCATTCTAATCTTGTCATCTTATGCTATTTTTTTTTCACTTTCACTGCATTTCAATGAATTAATTAACAAATAAAGTACAATCGTGTTTATAAACGACTGGCGCTAACGCAATCCGCACAAAATCATTGTAAAATATTTACTACAAAATTAATAAAACTTGTGCAAAGTTGACTCTCTTGTTGCATCAACTCCTCGTGGTGAGAGTCGGGTAACGATCGATGGCAGCGTTCTAAGTAGCTCGTAGAAGTCGGTCGGCTGAGGATGTAGCGCCCCATCCAGTGGGCTGACCTGGGAGTACAGTAGTTCTTAAAAATTTAAAGAAGGAAATAACGTACCCCCCCATCGTATCAGCGAACCCTGCTATCCTCAGTAATCGACTGACTGGTCCCGATAGCTGTGGGGACCGTTCCTTCTTCGTGTATCTTTGTGCTCGTGAATTTGCCTCTGGTCCCGGGTTAACCCAATATCGGAGGCATGCTCATCCTGAAGATCTATTAATGTGAGATATGTAGCAAATATATAGAAAGAATTAAATACAAATTTACATGCATCCTTAACTTCTCAGTTCAAATGTATTGCTTGAAGTGACACGCCCTAATCCAAAATGTTTACTCTCTGGGATTTGAAGAAAAAAATCATAATACACCTTCGAATCTTTTTTGCGATAAGAAAGATAATCAAGGCAAAAGGTACTTTCAGTTTAATAGTTTTAGAAGAAAATCTGTTTTGTCAAATTTTGTTGCTGACTCATGCGTGGTTATTTTTGTATGATTTAAATGCATTGTTGAGGATAATCAAATGTATCCAAAAGTATCCTTAGTAACATAGTATCATCTTGCGTCCCTGTATGGTTATCTTTGTGAGAATTGAAGGTTGCAATTAGTTTGTATATCGAATCCAAACAGAAGACTGCACACTGTCATAAATTACCATTTTGCTTTTGTGCAAGATGTATTCATTTTTCTTTGCCATTTCGGTAATATAGTGCTAAGACATTTTGTCACATTCTGTAAGTGCGGCATGCTGCTTGATGTTTCTCTTCTATATTTCACTTGCGAAAAAATTATGCAGCTAGTCAAACGGCATTCTACTTGTTAAAACGTAGTTTCCGGTTCAATAGAGCTTTAGCCATTTAGCTACAATTCATGGCATTTTGGTTTTATGTATATCTATTACTTACAACTGTTGTTGTGTATTTTACTTCTAGTGCTCTTTAAAATGTATTAACAAAACGCTCGACCTATTCCTTGAATTGATAATTAAATGATGGTTTGTGTTGATAGTTGATTGTTTGCAGAAATCTAAAATTTTCACCGAAATGAAAGCAGTAGCATTGTCAGAGACTGGTTTTGAAATACGAAATCGGTTGAAAGTGTGTCCTAATTTAAAATATTTTTAAGATAACGCAACTCATTAAAATAGATTCAGACAATTTATTTCAATATGTACTAGAACTAGTGAACATTTTGTATCAATATGTCCTGAAAATCAATGTGAAAATGTGTACTCTAAAATAAATACACTCACCAACAACAATGATTGACGCTGACAAAAGGATTAAGTTTAGTTTTTCTTACTGTGTAAGTGTAACACTGCCTGGAGTAAGAAGTTAAGATCTGTAGCCTCTTTGGTCATTTATGAAGTGGTTGGCATTGCGCTGTTTTAGCGACCTAGATGCATGATCTATTATTTTTTGAACATCATTTGGAATCTTATGTGAAATCAGAGCGGTAACGTCATAATCAGATAAGCAGAAACAACAATAATAATACATCGATGGATTATTTTGTGTGAACAACATATCAGAAGACATATGCTATTTTATTAAAGACAGATTGACACTTAGTCGATCATTTTCATGGTACATCCTTTTTTTTAAACATTATTGAGAGATGCACAAACTCGAAAACTATCTTGGAAAAATTCATTGTAGTAGCTAATTATGCCAAAGAAAGGGTGTAATTTATCATATTTGCCATTGATGGCATTTTAGTCGAAGAATTCAGTTTTTAAGATTTCGCGAATGTAGAAATCAATTATTGTAAACGTTCACCTTGCGTAGCAATACTTCCCAATCTGGTTAGCATTGTATTCACCGTTTGATGTAATATATCTGTAATTAGTTTAAATACAAAAGGGAAGAAGTTGAATCGAGACAGTTATTTGTTTGTGTTGATTATCGAGCTTTTGACTTATCTCCAATCATAAAACACCGGAAAGTATACAAAAATAATTTTTGCAAAACAATTTCCTCTACTTAATTTTGTGGACGGATTTTCTGGCAAAGTCAGCGGATACTTATGTGCACCTATCCATTCGAATAATCACACATATTCTTAGTCTTGCATTCGCATTTTAACAAAAATGTAATCAGCTCATGTGGAATAATCGAGTGACTGTAGTACTATATGTTAAAATCTGTTCCAATTCCTTAATTCCTATACCAAATCGGGCAAAGGGTACTGAACGTTTCTGTCAGAAAATAACATTTGTATTAGATCTTATTTTAAGTAACCTTTGATCATTGCAAAATTTTACTTTGACAATTACTGTGGAGTTTTTTTTAAATAAAAGTAATAGAAAAGATAGTTAAATTACGCTTGAGAGGAATATCGGAAAGATTTAATTCCTCGATCCAGTCTAAACCAGGCAAATTTAAATCAAAATTATCAGCATGTTCCTAAGATGTTCCGACATGGGACGTGAGACAATACCGATATCCGAAGCCGTGTCAAACAAATACAGAACTTGATTGCGATTTATAAAAAGAGTAATTAATTTTCAGCTAGATTACAAATCAATTTTTAATGCTGAAGACAAAGAATTAAAATATATTTTCTAGACTGTTTTCTTTTCTTGATTTTGTTGTGTAAAATTTAAATAACCTTTGTGTGCTTGATGCTTAAATTTTCTGGAAATTACAAAATCTTTCTTTCTGTTCTGTAATTGGATCATTCCTGACACTTATTCTTCTTACAAAAATGCGAAAAATAAATCTCAGCAATTTCAGCAAACCTTTCGATATTATTTTTTGTAGAAAATTTACTAGACTTTGTTTGGACATTGATTGTTATAGAGGGATTACTGGACTGTTATAAAATCACAGAGTCGCGTTTAAGTCTTAATAAACATTGGCATTCCATGGTGAAAGCTTTTACTGAGAGATTTTAGTACTGGATTTTTTTGAAAGTGTATAAATAATAATAATAATAAATATCAGACATTTCAATTGATACCCAGTGAAGGATTTCGCGGTTTACATAATCAGCAAAAATAATAGTGTTAAAAATAGATTTTATCAGTTTTATGCAAATATCACGAATGTTGAAGAGCGATTGCTGAACGTTAAAAATGTAAACTGTTACAGCTGTTTATGATTCCTCAATATATTTCATCCCAAAATTAGCATCTAATTCTTTTTTATCAGTTATTCTTAACCAGTGTTGGATTTTTTTTTATTATATTGCCGTTCCTGATCTGATTTAACTTGATTCAAATATATGTAAGTCTATGAAAAAATGAAATTCAATTAATTAAAAGTCTAGGCTTTATTGTATTATTTGGATCATTCGGGCTACTGTTCTGACCTTGTATATTATTCTCACAACGTCCTGGTCGTTTTAACCTACCACCTTCTTTATGTGTGCCTTGTCCAATTTTAGAATCATTATGACGCAGTCGGTGATTCGTACTAAATTTCGGGCGAAAACTTACTTTCTGTCAGATTTTCGAGTTCAACAAAAGTCCAATGCACCTAAAAGTCCAATGATATTAAGAAAAACAACGAATATAAAAACAGTGAGTATATATATAATACAAGTTATCGATCCCATCTCAAAATTGTCGAAGCATTAACTAATTTGTTTTTAATATTTCTTGTTATAAATCTATTTAATTATTATAGAAGTTTCAAGTGAATTACATTTTGTTCAACACTCTAGTAACTTATTTAGTCCATTTTTCGATCATATTCTGCATCTCCAATCTTTTACTATTTTTGTTACGCTTCTTTGCATGCCTTCCAATCTTAAAGTACAATCTCTATGAAAAAAATGATATTCACATGTATAAATTTATATTTACGTATTTAAATTCTTTGCGGAATCTACATATGCTTTATTGAGGGCAGGTGTATTAGGTATGTAAATAAAGTTATAGTGATGTTCATATAATTCGAATATGAAATATGTCTATAAATAGATTTATGTATTTATATGATGAGTTCTGCAAAAAAAAAAAACTAAATTTCAAACTACATTCACATTTTTAGCAATGTAATTTTATACTTACCATATGCCTCTAGCTTGCAGTCTCTCGGGGGACTTTATTGCAAGTTTGAGCGCTTCAGGTATACGACAACCTTGAAAGAAAATTAACATCGAATCTAGTTCATATATATATATATATATATATATATATATATATATATGTGTGTGTGTGTGTGTGTGTGTGTGTGTGTGTGTGTGTGTGTGTGTGTGTGTAAGATTTGTGAAAAAGAACACCAACAGAGTGTTCGATTATTACGAAAATATCAAAATAAGAGCATATTTATATTTCTGTTACGGAAAATCAGAAAATTTTCGATACCGTCAGTTTAAAATCACAGATAAGCTGGCCAATATTTGGTCGATTATGTAAGACTCCTTTTAGCCTATGTTTATATCTCTCCCCAGAATATTTAAAAGTATATATATTGCGAATTTAGGCAGGAGGCCGGTGGGACGATGTTCAGTTTTCTCGCCATAAGTCTTGAATATTGGTACAATGGAGATAATTTTTCAGCTATTAGTAATCAAGACTCGGTAAAGCATTTGTTGACGAGTTTAGAAAGGACATGGGTAAGCTCAGTTATAACATTTCTTGATAAGTATCACGGGGATGAGATCAGGCTCAAGCACCTTGATCACAGACATTAGATGAGTTGATTTTCAGATCTACAATCGTGGCCTCTGTCTGCAAAGAAACATTCTGGAGGGAGGAGCTTGATGGATTCTAAGGTAGAATTGGAGGCAAACTGCCTAGTAACCAGATCAGTTGCTATGCCTCCGTGCAATCGACCTTATGGTTGTTAGACAGTGGGGGATTTATTGATAGCTCATTATTAATCACACTATATTAAATTATCCAGAAATCATTAGTTCCCACTTTTTGCAACTTGATACGTTTCCTAGTAACGTCGGTACATTTTTTAGCTGCAGTTATTTAACTTGTTACAGTTATTTCTAGCTTCTATATATTTTTGCTTATTTGTACTTTACTTCAGGTGGACTAATCAGCTGAATGCTTGCTGTCTTTATGCGATTGTAGCTGTACAACTTGAAGTGAACTATTCGAGGAAGTGAGACTTGCTTTCGTATGTGAACCTGTACTAAAATGCTTACAATGCAAAATTCGGCTATAAGTTCAATTGGCATCTTTTATAGTCTCTGACTTTCAGATCAGCCTGCTTTAAGCATCATGCCATTCTGAGAAACGGCCCTTCTTTTTGGGGTTGAGAACTTTGCGTGTTGTCAATTAATATTACAAGGCGATCGCCGTTCCTGAATTGGCCATGAGCATTTGTCACACAACCTTCATATAGAATTGAAATTTTTTGATCTTCATGATCTAAGAGACGGATCAAAAACGTGACTGTTTCTGTTAAGGAATGTGATACAGACAAACTATATGTGCTGCTACCAACTATGTCTGCTAGTTGGAAAGTAGAATCCATTATCCAAAATAAAAAGCAATTATTATTTTCGTCGAAAATGTTCGTTTATTAGTTATTTTTGTTGGTTTAAATACATACACACATATATATTTCCGGTCACAGTAATACTAGCTTTCACGGTTTTCTTTTTTCTCCCCGCTTGAAATGACTTTTTCTTTTTAAGTCGAGGATGAAGGTTCTCATTTTGGATTTCTCTCTTCTTACTACTAGGTCTCATTTTACTATGGAAAGACTTCTCTTTGGACTATTACACTGCCCGAAAAAAAACAATTTTCATTATTTCAGCTGTTTTGTAAACTTTCCAATCGGATTTTGGAAAACTTTCCAATCGGATTATATGCATTGTCACGCTGGACTTATTTTGGATTGCATTCTATCTAAAGAACTATTTTGCATTTTGGATCAACTCTAGAGAGGTTTCATTCAAGCTGAAATATTATGCGCGGTTTGTTTTTATATTAGATCTTTACATATCCAATATTTTTTCATTTTTTTTATTTGGCAGTGTATAGCTACAATAAACTGCGGTTTCACTTAATGCCTTAACTAGCAAATTCTAGCATTGCTACAAATATAATTTGCTTATTTCTTTATGTCCTCTGATGAGAATAATGAGAATAGCATTCTTTGAACTCCGCGGAATAAGGACTTTGTAAATTGTTTTTTGGAGTATTCAGTTGAACAATAAATTTTTATTGTAAAATTCAACTTACAGTTTTAATTTTCTTTCTCTTAAATATATATATATATATATATATATATATATATATATATATCTGAGTGGATGGGTGTGTTTTAAATAATTGTATGTTAGTTTATTATTTTGCAATAAATTATATTTACTTATAACCATGTTTGACTTAAAGTTTTACAATTGAAATTAATTTATCTGCAGTATTTATTTATATCGTAGATCTCTGTGGAATTAATTTTATTTGTATTAAAATTTAGTTTTTTAATAATCTCCTTGTATACGATAAAATAAAGTTATTGAACGAAACTTTCTATTAAATATATATCTGTGTGTAAATGGCTATGTTCGAAATTATACTTGTGGCTTCTTTTACCCCAAATTGACTTGCTGTAATTTTAATTAATAATGCCACATATTTTGAAATAATGTAGATATATAGTACAGACGAAAGACACAGAGACAGTTTTTGAATGCTAACTGTTTGTAATTATTTTAAACAATTCATAATAAATTTAGCTTTGATAAATTCATTGCTGATTCGAGTGTCCCTTTTATTTTTGTTTTTATAATTAGATTTTTTTAGAAGTATATTTTTTAAGAATGTTAGAGAGTGTGGCCATGTCCTTAGATCTGTCATCTCCTCCTGTTTCATTGCAGGATATTTATTATAGACTTTTAAAAAATACTGATGCAGCTGCATAAAATTTGAAACACTTAGCCCCACCCTTGCATCTTGTGTTTTTTATCTTCGTGACGGCTTTTAATTTTCGGTTGAGCTAGATTAATATGAATGTTGATAAGCTCGAATGGCAAACGGCACTGAATCGGTAAAAAAACCGCGAACCTGCTGCGTATCGCGAAAGTGATAAAGCCTCGCTTGTCTTAGAACTAATAAAGCCGTAGTTTATTTTGGATAAAGTTCCATATGATCTCGACGTAATCTTCTTAAAAGTCTCAGATTTTTTTGTCCGAGAATTTCTAAAGTAAACAATAACAACTATATAAATAAGGAAAAATGTTATTTGTGTTTTCTTTTTTTATCTTGTTTTATTATTTCTTCGTAAAAGAGATAATCTTGGAATGTAAGGGCTCGGGTGCCATCTTGAACTGTAATAAAATCATTTTGCGAGGTGTGAAAGAATTGGACATAACATATCCTTTAAGATATGTTATAACGCGCCGAGAACGTGGCAGTATGGTAATGCTTACCAATGGAGAGCGTGAATACGGAGTACCATGTTCGTGTTTTGTTGGAGGTCTTCCGACTAATAATTTAGGGCAAGGTACCCGACCTATTTGCCATAATTGTAATAAAGTTGTCTAATAGACCGGGAGACCGGAGTTTAATTCTCGGTCGAGTCATAACAGAACTTTGAAAATTGTACTTGATGTTGCCTTGTTAAACACTCTACATTATAAAGTAGGATCAATGACAAATGAAGTACTCTTGTGAATGGTATAGCTGTATTACATAGGAACTAAAGAAATGGGACCTTCGGGTCACCTTCGACTATAGTCGGCCAGTTAGCTTTGTCGTTTATAATTACATTTTTAACATTAATGTGGCAGACCAAGTATTCAAACGTAAATTTTACGGACTAACGAAAATGTTATTTCAAACTGATGCTTGACCAAATGACTAATAGTAAAAGCTTTTCTTAGAGATACATGAATGTAATATCGAGATGTGGTGATTCTGGTTCAGTAGCTTGTCTTTTTAACAACTTCCCATAAATGTGACCTTTCATTTCTTTATTAGATTGGGAATGTAATACACGAAAAATGATATAGAGTAAAATAGTTTTCAGTAATTAAAAGTGAAATAAAAGCGAGACTGAAAGAAAGAGACGTGAATAAGCACCACTTGAAAAAGAAACGTGTAAGCTTACTAATGCTAGAAAATGGAACAAATTAAGCTCGGATTAAATTGTTTGAATCGAGTTTGCAAAGTCAGTTATATATATTCTTTTAATTAAAAGACAAAATCTCAAATTGGCTCGTTGCTGTCTCTACAAGCGAATTTTCCTCAGGTAACAAAGCCACCAGACTTTAGGCAATTTACTCTTATCCCGGTTGATTGCGATATGTTGCATGGCTTGTGCCGTCAAGTCAATTCTAATCACCCTGGTAGTTTATATTTGAGGGTTTATCGTCAATATATCATCGTGTTATCAATTATTATCCATGTAGCGCTGGTTGCCATCTCTGGATATAACACCAGATTCAAGAAACATCCTAACGACAAACTAAGTAACTCTGCCTGGTAAACGATCGTATTACATTTGGTGCCGTGACCAGGATGTAACAACTGTTCCTGAAACGTCCAGAAGACACGGACAGACCAAGTAACTCTCCTCGGAAAACGCTTATAGCATATTTGGTGCCTGAAAACCAGGATAAGCCTTGAGGAAAAATCCACGGAAAACAGCTGAAGATTCTAACCAAAGGAGAAACGAGTTTCTGGTAAAATAAACATTTGGCAGCGAGACATGTTAAGTGGTGTCGAAGGTAACGAGAATAAAAATGTTTTGAAAAAAAGAAAAAGTGCCGACCCTGATTTTTTTTAATTATTTCCAGATTTGTTTTGGGGAATCTCTGAAGTAAAGTGTAACAGCCACGTTCCACGTAAAGATATTTATATCTTTAAATATTTGTCCATGGTGTTAGGATTTACGATTTTTTTACGGCGTATCAACCCTTGTTTGGTTCAAGCATTTTGACAAACATGTTTATATTTCAAGTTTGTTATATTTTTAAATGTTTATATATGGTGTTTACTTTGGTTATTTTATAGAGAACTTTTGTTTTTGTTTTTGGCTTTGCAGAACATGATTGAGGTTCTCAAAGGGAAAGAAAATCAATACATAAACGTCTAGTGCATTAAAGTCAGGAAACCGATATATTAACCAGCCTGATTTAGTAGTACCAGATCAAAAAAAAACAAAAAACGCACAGTATTATTGTACACCTCCATTAAGTTTCAAGATATAAAATAAATTAATTAAAGTAAAATATAACTGTCTTATCCAAAATTAATAATATAATTGGATTCGTCGTAGCATATTAATTCAGCAAAAATGCGTTTGATGTTGGAATACTTTTTCTTTCAATTAAATCCCCTGAAAGATAGAAGGAGAAAGAAGGAGGCATGAAAAATCAGAGAAAGTCAGATAGCTATAGACACGCCGTTTTTTAAATATATTCATCCTGAATTTGAAAGGCATTTTTTTAGTTATATCGTTTCTAAAGAAGGTGTGAATCCCTTTTGTGTTGTTATTTCCGTTTGTAATACTTACCTTGATTTCACAACCAGTCAAGCCCGAATAGAAGCGACACTGACACAGTTTTCACGGCCCGTCTCACTTTCGGCCAGGGACAATTGCATCATCTCACAGAGGTTGACTTCGAAAAAAGCAATAGACAGTTTTAAAAATACATTAGACCGCAAACTATTTAGATACTGACACTCGTGATGCACGGGTTTGTTGGAGCATAACAAACGCGTCAAAGTTTATTAAATCGTCCTGTTCAATTTGTGTGTCATGGCTGGTTAGTTCAGAACGGACCGTGATTACAAGTTAACTTGAAGTTGTATATGCATACAATTAGGCACAGACAGATCCATTTAATCAAAGTGGTTGGAGGCTTTTTTACATGGTTATTCCTTCTTTTAACCAACTTGGTCACTTTCCTCTCTACAGGAATAGTTGGTCATTTGTGATTCTCTTCCTTTGTGAATTGAGATTCTCTTCCTTTCAGAACACATAATGGTCAGTATCATGATTATGATAATATTGTTCTTTGTCTGTCTGCCTGTCTTTCTCTTATTCTGGCTTGGCGTATCTATCATCGTCCGTCCATCGTTTTTGTGTGTCTATCTAGCTAAGTGGAATAGAATCAGTCATTTGTTGTATTATCTTCTATTTACAATGGGTCATACTCATAAAGAGGACATTTAATGGAAATATCACATTCAAAAGCGGTTCACAGTTACATGAAATACCGGTGACGGGAAATGACGATGTTACTATTTTTACAGTTCTTGCAGGTAGGTGTCGAGGATTTTCTGTATACAGCGTCTGGTATTCTCAAGTAGTAACTAATCTAGAAGTGACCAGGCTAATTTTTTTAACTTCGGCGACCTAATGAGAACCAACAGGTCAACGTGATTATGGAATATAGATTTAGTCAATTGTTATATCCTATTTCTTTAAAAATGAATTAAAACCTGTATCCTACGACTGTCATAAGTTCAAACTATACTCTTAGACTATCTGTCTGTCTGTCTGTCTGTCTCTTTTTCTCTGCCTCTTCATCTTTGTCTCTCACGCTATATCTCAGAATGCAGAGATTAATTATGTAAGTGAAATCCTTTTCTCTAAAGGGAATAAGGAAAGATATCTCTTCCTTCTCATTATGTATCATTACGTAAAGATATGTATCCCGTGGTCGCGATAAACTTAAAACTCGACTCTTTCTGGGGAAAAAGAGATTAACTATTTGCTGTATGCAATTTCTTTCACATTACGTGATGATCTGTATCCGCTGATCGCGATCAGTTTTCAATGCTGCTCTTTCTAATTGAAATAGACTTAGTCATTCGTCGTATCCTGTTCCTTTCACAATACGCTGTGTGTATCCGGTCATACTTCTTTATACTCATCCACCAACCTCGATTTCAAGCCTAAGTATAGGACTAATCATAAGCACCATGAAATCTTCTAATGATGCAAATGATGTCAAACTTAAGCGACATAAATCGACTGACGTACAAAGATTATTATAAGACTGCATTCTCCGATATGTGAACATTGATGAAGGAGGTAATGTTTGGAATGTTGCATATATTAGAACCATGCAGAATTATACTGACAAATATGAAGATCCTATTTCAAATCTCGGCTGGTATCACCATAAAGTGTGGCGTCCAAGATATTAACACTCAAAATAATTGCACTCTGCTTAAGTTGTTTGACATAGCCGGTCTATTCAGAATGTAGCGCGATTTTTTACTAAAAAGGTCACAACGTATTAAGGCTAAAAGCTACCCGTAGATAACGATTAGCGGGATGCAATGATTACCAGTTGAGAGATGGATAATATAACGAGCGGATTGAAAATGATTACTCGATTGGACCGAATTCAAATACTTGTGGGAGCATGACAAGAGGCTGATAATACTGAATTTGAAGATGATCATGTCGTAATCTAAAGGAAAGCAGTCTTGTAATAATATGTTTTATAGACTGGAAACCTTACGGAAAACCTGAGTTCGAAAAATTCTTTCCGATGCTAGGCACACGGAGATAGGAAGAGCAGTACTCTTGTTATATATTGGGACTAGGGTCGCCAGTAAGTAGCGATAAAGTTAACTAGTGTGAATTTTTGCGGGGAGTTCATGAAGTGCATGTAAGGATAACCTGGTAACAAACGGAAATATATCCAGTTGTGGGTGACATGAATGACGTGTGCTTCAAGTTTAGTTCCCTAAACAAAACGCGCTAGAAATGCAAGAGAAACAATATGACGGCATAAGGTCATGATGTCACGCCACTGAAGAAAAAAGCAAAAAGATTTTAAAGACGCAGTTTTAATTTAGAAGCGAAAGATGTAAGATGTGCCCGACAATGTAGAGAAAATCTAAACAAATGTCACCTCGAAGTTTGTTCGTCTCTTAATGCATATCTTTAAAACTAAATTAAGACAAATTAAAGAAGTAAAAACTCAAATAACTAATAAGGTATAGTGATCCACCATTCAATGAATACATTCGCTAAATAAAACCATTGTGTGTTCACGCATCTGAAAATTTGTCTTAAGAATCAGAAGATTAACAATTACGAGAGGATCAAGGCCCACACATGGAAAAGCGACATAATTTTATCGTTTTCTTGACCGCTCACTGGCAAAAGCGCATGCGTTTAAAAGTAAGCGTTGACGTAAATGTTCCAGATACAAGCTATTGTTTAAGATTAAAATGTTAGACTCAATCTTAGGATGTGTCTGACTCTTACGGTTATCTTATAGCTAGATGATTGTATTGGGAGTCAGGTACTTTGCAAGTTAATGTTAAGTCGACTTACATACTGGGCTTGACCTTTACTCCTGACCTAAAATGGAACACGTACATCAAGTCAGTTGCCAAGATCACTGGAAAAATGGTAGGATCCTTCTACCGCTCCAGAAAATATCTCACTAATGATGCAATTCTCTATCTATATAAAACCCAAGTACGTCCAAGGATTAAGTACTGCTGCCACATCTGAGCAGGAGCTGCTAAAAACAGCCTATCCTGCCTTGACACATTACTAAATAGGCTTCGAGGCTTAGTGGGGGATGCCCTTTTATCTTCCCTGCAACCTCTCTCCCACCGGAGAGACGTTGCGGGCCTATCTTTGTTTTATCGTTACTTCCATGGCAAGTGCTCGTCTGAGCGCCAATCTTTCACGATAAATACCCGTCTAGCTGAAACCAATGTCAAAAATTTCCCTCACTCTTTAGCTGTGCTAAAACCTAAACGTAGATTCCATGAACAACGTTTCCTTCTTAGAAGTGCATGCCTGTGGAACTCTTTTACGTTGCCTGTTCCCCACCTGACTACAACCTGGATGTCTTCACGTCCAACATAAACAAATTCCTGATGAACCGCCCCCTTAAGTAAGACACTTTATTAAATCTCCAATACTAACGATTACTACGGTAATATCCCTTTGATTACTGTACACGCAATAACCCTTATCCCTGAGTGGCTTCCGGGCCTTGATAAGTAGTGAAAAAAAACTTACATGGAATAACTTTCTGAAAGTTGTACATCGACAAGGACTCTGTTCCCCTGGGATCCGGGCTACTTTGTTCGTTTTGTTTGTTTGTTTTTTTTACTTTATTCAACTTAACCAAGACATATTGCCAGTTCGAAAGTAAGAGGCTACTAGTTGTGATCGTGTCTACTAAGAAACTGTGAGGAGTTGAGCAGCGAGATGCCTGTTCTCATAACATTTAAACTTAAGCAGAAGACATTAAGGAAATTTCAAACTCTAGCAGTCAGAGGGAGTAAACTATTAGAATAGAAGGCTTTCTGTCACCTACGGAGCTCTACAGTAAAGAGATAGGATTTTTCTACTTGTCAAGTTAGTTGAGAGTACTTACGTCGATGGGGCACAACTGCTATGAACACATCAGAGCAGATTCTATTAAAATACTTGTAAAAAAAGGCACAGAAATGCAGCACTGTAGCCATAGGACAGTAGTTTGAGTTTGACGAATAGTGCCAGACTTAGTAGATTTGAGTGTTGAGGATATATGTATATTACTCTGAATGCAGCTGGTACATTTAGATTCATTATAACTCAATAACCTTTAAAATAAGAATTTTTTCATACAATAAAGCTAAAAGCTAAACCAACTGTCAAAAAGTGGACGGTTAAAGGCGTAGATCAACTGACAATGATCTGTACGTTGAATGTCCAATTCATGCTACAGTCCATAATAACTAAAAAAATTATAATAATTTACACTTTTAGCCCGTCATGGTTGACAAACGAAACCAATCTACCCTGTAGATTTTTTTATTATTCAATTTTCACCCCAAACAATGCTACTTTGAAGTAGGGGGTACTATCGAGGACATACGTTTCAGGGATATTATGAAGGGAGATGAGCAGCAAGATGTCTGTTCACATTACACTTGAACTTCTGCATGTCAGTACAGTTGGGAAAGCAGAATCTCGGAGAAGAGTTCCAAAGTCTACAGTTCTGGGGAAGAAACTATTGAAGTAGAAGGCTTTCTGACACCTAGGCATCTATACTGTGTAGGGATGGGATTTAGCTGCTTATCGGGTTTGTCGGGGGCATTTACGTGGAGGGCGTACAAGTGCGTGTAGTTTGTCAGAGCATTCACCATTAAAATTCTTGTGGAAAAGACAGAGGGATGAAACATCTCGTCAATGAGACAGAGACTGAAGCTTAGATTACACTTCAGAACCTGTTAGGTTGGCGACTCTCTTTTGATCCCTGTCCAG
The DNA here is from genome assembly GCF_053919585.1 of Euprymna scolopes. Lineage (NCBI taxonomy): Eukaryota > Metazoa > Mollusca > Cephalopoda > Sepiida > Sepiolidae > Euprymna > Euprymna scolopes. The sequence goes on from NC_136518.1 coordinate 89,431,594, forward strand.
GAGGGAGAGACAAGTAGCAGATGCACCAGCCCAAATGTGACAACAGTACTCCATACATGGGCGAAGGTGGCCTTATAGAGGTACAAGATACATTCGGGCGTAAGTAGCTTTCTAGCACGGTAGAGAGAGCTCACCTTCTTTGCAGCAGCCTTAGTAATGCTCTCAATGTATCTGTTCCAACTCATCTTCCCTGTAAACGTAAGGCCGAAGAGTTTGAAATAAGTAATTTCAAGTAATGTGTTTTTGGCCATTGCTATTGGTGGTAGAAAAGGTTTCTTGTAATCATTGAAGGAAACAAGCTTAGCCTTGGCAGTATTGAATGTTACCATCCATTTCTGTCGATATTCTACTACAGATTGCAGGTTTTTCTCTAGTGTTTCTGCCATTTCCTTGGATATTTGTTCATTTGTTTTCCCCTCATGCATTTTATAGAATGCGGTGTCATCAGCAAATATATCCATCTCTGAAACAATTTGATCAGGGAGATCATTTATGAATATTAGGAATCATAAAGGTCCAAGGATAGACCCCTAAGGTACACCCGCATTGATATCATATTGTTTAGATATACGACCGTCGAGGACAACCTGGATTCTTCTTTTACTTAAGAAGGATTTAATTACGTTATGTATTCTTCCAGTGATACCATATGACCTGATTTTCCAAAGAAGATCATCATGCCATATCCTGCCAAAAGCCTTAGATATATCTAGAGCTACCGCTCTATCCTCTGCTTTGTCCAGTGGATGACATATATTTTCAGAGATTACAGTTAGGATATCTGCTGTGGAACGGGCTTGCCTAAATCCATATTGTTCGTCTGTCAGAAGTTTAGCAACTGTAAGGTAATTGACTAGAGCTTGATTAATTATGGACTCAAATATTTTGGCGAAAAGCGGGAGGAGGTTAATGGGGCGGTAATTTATTGGGTCATTTTTCGCCAGAATTCTTAAATAAAAGATTCAGTTAAAAATACAGTACAGATATCCGAGTTTGACAGAAAGATTCCCGAGTTAAACAAGATACAGATGAAGAAGTTCGAATGCTATATCGGCCGAAATATAATGAAAATTATGCTGGAGATGGGAACAGTGGTCCGAATATGCCAAATAATCCAAATTATCAATCTTCTTCTAACAAATTCAGAATCTAATTGTTTGTTAAATAAGTGGATTATGTTCAGTCTCAGTTTTTCGAAACCCTCGTTTTATTTAACTCCCAGCAAAATGACATTGAACATTAATTCTCGTTAGATAACCAGAGTTAATCGACGTAGAGGCTCGTCACAATCAAATGGGTGACCATTTGAAAATAATAGGTTTTGTATGTGTGAGATCGACGAAACATCCTTGCAAAAACAAGTAAAAAATCTAACATGGAAATTTCCCTTTTTCGGAATATACATGCAACTGGAGACTAGATGTAAATTTCATATTCCCTAGAAAGTCTCGCCTACGGAGGAATTCGGCTTAACTTATCTAGGATTAATGTCGCTAACGGTGAAGAACGCGTATATTTAAAGTCAGAATGAAAGAATAAACAAGGGCAGGAACGTGAGGCATTCAGCTACATTGTTGATGGAGTGTTCTTGAGCATACTTGCAGAACACATCAAGCACTCGCTTAGCTACAACCACAATCAACAATTTCTCTTATTCTCTATCTGTGACTAAAACTAAGCAAAAATTCGATAAAGAAAGTTATTTTCTCGGTAGAATGCAATACAGTGGAAGTCTTTCCCAGCTGACTATTACATGGCCGTTTTCAAGTTTAACATGAACAAATTCTTATTAAGCTGTCCTCTGAAATAATTAATTTCTAACCAATTACCACCATCACCGATAATCACAAACCTTTATGCTTGAGTGGCCTCCGGATCTTGATAAGCGGTGACTCTATAATAAAAAATACTAGGTGAAAGAAAATAGAACTGCCACATCATCATCACATATTACCAGCTGATTATACCGCTTCTTAGTTTCTCACCCTGCGAAATGAATGCTTGAATGACCGATGCTATGAAATATTACCAAAAGGTGCTAATCAATTTATCGAAAATCGATCGATATTCCAAATTGAGTATGACACAGAACAGTTTATCTAAGCTGATACGTTAACTTTATAACTATCCTCTCTACTCGAAGACAGAATCGTAAATAATATATATATATATATATATATATATATATATATATATATATATATATATATATATATATATATATATATAAATAACTTTATTTCGTATGGATAAAGTGATTGTTATTTTTATAAAGTGGCATTTCATGTTTTTTCTATTACCGACAAAGTAAGTATGTAACACCTGGTCACTACTTAAGTATTTGTAATCTCTTCAAAAATATCAGGTAGCGTAAACTGATATTCGGATGAGTACCGTATAAAGGGAAAACATAAAAGGTCACGCTAAGCGTGGGCGTACAGGCTCATAAAATTAGGAATGAAGTTATGTGAGAAAAAGAAACGATAAGGAAGTGACAACTTTAGCGTTATTTAGAAATGCGTCCATTTATAGAACTAAACTAAAAATGCCAGGGACCTTACACAAGGTTAAATTTCGTCGCACAACATCGAGCAAAATATTTTCCCCTCATTTTCCCAGTTCTTTCTACATTTTTTACAGTTAAATTTTTTTTCCCCTCTGCGTACCTTACTTTCCAACTCTATTAATTATTCAACCTTTGGAACTCCATTTTCTGACAGGACCACCCATGTCGTAATAGTTTGGCGCCAAATGGTATAGGAGTGAAACCTAGAATTACAGGGCACTGGAGTCAGTATCAGTTTCTGTGATCCACTACTTACCTGTATCTTTGCCTTAATTAGTGCCAATATTTGTTCTGCTGTCGTTTCCGATTAGTTCACTGTGTTTATCAATTGTTTTATTTTGCATATTTTTATTAAACTTTAGTAATTTAACTACAGATTACTATAAGTTACAACCCGGCAAAATAAGCTCAGCTTTGAATTGCAAAAGTGATTGAGAATCGAATTCCATTGTTTACGCTTCATTTTAATAACCTATTTTCATAACAAAGCTTACTATCGACGCCCTAGTGATAGCTTTTATGAACGCTCACATTATCATTTGTAGTAGCCGTAATAGTAGTTGAAAAATTATTATTAGTAGTAGTAGGAGTAGTAGTAGTAGTAGTAGTACATTCGCTATCTTCCCACGGGTAATATCATTACATGGAAAGACAATCTTAAAATAACTTAAATCGCGTAATATCTATTCTTACACTGTTTTCACAATAGCAAGATGTTTCAGTTGTTTGGAGTGTTTCAGAGCCCTGAAAATTTTGCATTTAAAAAAAGGTTAAAAAATATACATTGGTTTGTAAATCTTTCCAATGATTATGTATGTAAGTGCATGTTTGTTTTTTATTTTGTTGTCCTCGCAATTGACGTCGCTAGTGTTTTTTCTACTCTTCTTATTTCCATGAAAATTTCCCGATTAAGCTTGAATCTCTAGTTCATTGTTGTATATTTACATATGTATTTGTGATGTAATATTATATGTAATGAAAAGTCCAAAAAATTTATTCAGAATACACAAATGTAAACTTAGGATAAGTGAAACAAAACGGAAAACGCCTGAACGCTTTGCTTTAATCTAAAAAAGAATTAAAGCCAAATACTAGGGAAGAATTTAGCTTGGCGGAAGGTGTTATAATTGAATGACCTAGTACCCCTCCGTACAATAATATACAAACAATGTAGATATACTCTTCCAGGAATCTGAGAGTTCCAAGACACTAAAAGAGACAAATATATACCCTCTGTAAATAAACCTTAAATGAATGGCCTGTATTATGATTATCTAAAAGAAAGATATATCATGTCTCTTATGGACGTTTCATTTTTTTATTTTTTTTATTAAATTTTCACCTCAAACAAGGCAAATTGCCACTTTGGTGTAGGGGGCTACTATCAGGGGCAACAACTACTGGGGTACTATGTAGGGATTTGGGCAGCAAGATGTCGGTTCACGTTACACTTGAACTTTTGCACGTCAGTACTGTTGGGGAAGCAGGGACCTGGAATGGAATTCCAGAGTCTAGCGGTTCTGGGGAAGAAAATATTGGAGTAAAAATATCTTTTACATCTAGGGATCTCAACAGTGTGGGGGTGGGATTTAGCAGCCTGTCGGGTTTGCGAGGGTGCTCACGTTGTGGGGGCACAAGTGATTGCAGTTCGTCAGAGCATTCACCACTAAAATACTTGTAGAAAAGGCAGAGGGTGCAACATTTCGTCGATGGGACAGAGGCTGAAGCTTAGATGCCAGTTCAGGGCCTATCAGGTTTGCGACTCTCTTTTGAACCTTGTCAAGGAGCGAGAGACTAGTAGCAGATGCACTAGCCCAGATATGACAGCAATACTCCATACATGGGTGAATGGTGGCCTTATAGAGATACAGGATAGTTTCGGGTGTTAGTAGTTGTCTAGCACGGTAGAGAGAGCCCACCTTTCTTGCAGCGGCCCTGACAATGCCTTCAATGTAATTGTTCCAACTCATGTTTCCTGTGAACGTTAGGCCAAGGAGTTTGAAAGATGTACTCTCAGATTAAGAATTGTTGGCCATTGCTATAGGTGGTAGAGAGGGTTTCTTGTAATTATTAAATGAAACTAGTTTATTCTTGGCAGCATTGAACGCGACCAACCACTTTTGTCCCCATTCCACCACAGATTGGAGGTCTTTCTCTAGTATTTCTGCCATTTCTTTAGAAATTTGTTCATTCGTCTTCCTGTCGTGCCTGCCATAGATTGTAGTGTCATTAGCATATATACCCATCTCAGAGGCAATTTTGTCAGGGAGGTCATTTATGAATATCAGGAACAATACAGGTTTAAGGATAGAACCCTGGGGCACCCCTGCATTTATATCATATTGTTTAGATGTACGACCGTCGAGGACAACCTGGATGTTTCTCTTATCTAAGAAGGATTTAATTATGTTAAGTATTCTACCAGTGATACCGTATGATCTAATTTTCCTGAGGAGACCCTCATGCCATACCCTGTCAAAAGCCTTAGATATATCTAGAGCTACCGCTCTGCCCTCCCCCGCTTTGTCCAGTGAATGGTATATACGTTCAGAGAGGATGTCAGCTGTGGAACGGGCTTGTCTAAATCCATATTGTTTGTCAGTCAGAAGTTTAGCATCTGTAAGATGATGGACTAGAGCATGGTTAATTAAGGTCTCAAATATTTTGGCAAAAAGTGGGAGGAGGCTAAGGGGGCGATAATTTGATAGGTCAGTCTTTTCGCCAGAATTCTTGAATACTGGTACAACAGAAGCAGTGTTCTAACAGCCCGGAAAACATGATTCATTAAGGCATTTGTTGTAGAGTTTAGAGAGAACTGGAGCTACTTCGGCTGAGCACTTTTTTAATAGCACAGCTGGGATAAGATCGGGTCCACATGCTTTTGAAGTGTCAAGGTTTTTTATGATAGCATGCACCTGAGCAGGGGTGGTGTTCAGATCGTCTAGCGTGGCGTCTGTCTGCATAGGAAAGTCAGGCAGGGGGTGGTTGGAAGGGTCCAGTGTGGAGTTTGAGGCAAACCGACTGGCAAGCATGTTAGCCTTGTCGGTTGCTGAGGAGACAACCTCGTGATTGTTGATTAGTGGGGGAATTGTTGATTTCCCATTATTTACTACACTGTTGTAGATTTTCCAGAAGTCTCGAGTCCCATTAAACAGCAGGGATAATTCCTGTTTGTTTCTCTTGCGATCCGTCTTTTTCATTTGATGGAAAATTGTTCGAACGTTCTGTTCAAGTGTAAAAAAGAATTCTCGATAGTTGCGATGTTTTCGACTTCAATGAGTGATCTTCAGGCGAGTGATGAATTAAAAAATTGCGTTGATTAAAATTGTTTAAACCATACTTAATAATAAGTAGGGCTTCAATGATTGCAAGGCAAAGGTTGCAATATGAGACTGCTAAAATTAATATGCTTCAAAATTCATTCTTTGGGAGGGGAGGGGTCATGTGCTACTAGGTGTTGGTAGATAAAGCTGTTAGGGGAAGACATGTGACATGTAAACCGGCGAGAAATACTGGCCCTAGTCGAACAGAACGTTCGATGAAAAACACACACACGCACACACACACACATACATATAGATATAGATATACATATATATGTATATAACAAACTAATATATATATATATATATATACATATATATATAATTTATAAACCTGTCATTAAGGAAAATATATTTGCACCATTTCTACATATATATATATATATATATATATATATATATATATATATATATATATATATATGATGGCTAAATACAGACCAAAAAACAGAATGAATTTAAAAAATAAAAATAAAAAAGGTTAGCTAACCAGGGTGTGTTCCTCGCTTATCAAAGCTAAATCGAGGAAAATACGATTTAAAACAAACAAAAAATGTCATGAATATGACGGGGGTAGGAAAAAAAACAGAAATAAACGGGGGAAAAATTACATAGAGATTAAATTAAGTCCTATAAGATTTTCTTTTTGCTTGTTATGCTTAATAACGTTCATCCAGCCCTTAAGTTTACGGTAGACAAGGAAACGAATTCTACTCTTCCGTTTTTGGATGTTTTTGTGTCCAAGACATCTTCGTGTTACTTCTGTTTATCGTAAACCAACTTTTACGGGTCTCTATACGTGTTGGGATTCTTTTTGCCCTATAAACCAAAAATATAATTTAATCAAAACTTTAGCACATAGGGCCTTGATGATTTGTTCTGAAGTTAATTTGGATGATGAACTCAAATTTATCACTAAGACCCTTTGTAATAATGGTTACCCCTTAGATATTGTTGAAACTACTATCAATAAGAAAGTTTCCAATTTTCATAAACCCAAAGAAATTATAGCTAATAGATGTCCTGTGTGCCTACGTCTACCTTGGTTAGGTAACATCGGTGACCGATTTGCTAAGCAAATTTCTTTGTCTGTGCAACGGTGTTATTTTGCATCGAACCCGCGTGTTGTTTTTTCAACTAGGCTAATTTATTTGAAACAGCATGTGCCTTCAAAGATTCGTTAGGCAAATTTTTCACCCTCGGATGTTCTGAGTAATACGTATGGTTCTGCGATTTGCGACCATTTTATAAATAACCATGCGTGTACCACGAATTTCAGTGCTGACATGTTTACGATCCTTAGCACTCTCCCTATCATGTGAAAATTTTAGAGACTCTTTTTATTAAGTCTTTGAGACCTTCTCTTTACAAGCAAAAAGAAAATCTTCTAGGACTTTATTTAGTCTCTATGTAATTTTCCCCCCTTTATTTCTGGGGGGTTTTCCTACCCCCGCCATATTCATGACTTTTTTGTTTGTTTTAAATCGTATTTTCCTCGATTTAGCTTTGATAAGTAAGGAACGAAACCTGGTTAACTAACCTTTATTTTCATTTTTTTTTTTAAAATTCGTTATGCTTTTTGGTCTGTATTTAGCCGTTATAAAATTGTGTACCCCTCGGAAAATGTTCATATATATATATATATATATATATATATATATATATATATATATATATATATATATATATATAGTCATCTGTAGTGTTTCGCTGTATCAGGGCTTGTCAGTGCAGCGATATCAGAAACTTTTACCTAGCCAGGGATTAAACCTATAACCATCACGTGGATAGTCGCAATTCTACTCTCTGGCCTATGCGATCGGTGCTCGTCAAATTCCATTTAAATTGACACTCGCTTTTACAGTGCTCCAGCTGCTTGTTTATTTACAAACAAATAGACAGCGAAGTACATACATGTACACACACACATATACACACACATACATATATATGTGTATATATATATATATATACTGCATAGAAATGGTGCAAATATATTTTCTATAAATTAGCTTGATGTATATATATATATATATATATATATTATTTGGAAAAGTAATTCGTTCTAAATGAAATTTAAATATATAAACTTCAATTTTATTTGCTCTATCTAGTATATTGAGCAATTTTATTTGGCTGGGATGGTCTTATATAAATATCACCTTCCAATAATATTTTGTACGGCTTGAAACCACTAGATTCACAAAGCTGTAATCTAGTTAATTTCATTATCTTGGTGTATATATATGTATATATATATGTATGCATGTATGTATGTATGTATGTATGTATGTATGTATGTATGTATGTATGTATCTATGTATATATATATATATATGACTAAAATTTTATATATATATATATATATAATTTTAGTCATTCAATGAATTTAAAAATTTATGACGTGAAATGTTTAAATTTCAAATCTAATGACTTTTATTGTTCTATGTAAGACACACACACACAAACACACACACACACACACACACACACACACACATATATATATATATATATATGTATATATTTGTGTCTGTAATTTTGTGTAAAAAATGTTTTAAATAAATAATAAAAATAAATGTATTCTCTACTACTCTGATAATAATTACTAATTAACAGAATTAATTCAACATCACAATGTATATTATTATAATCCAGGAAAGAGGATTAAGCGACACAGAAATCAAACATTTTGTTTTTTGAAAAAAGGATAAAAATAAATTCAGATTGAATTTAATCAAAGGCGTAAATACCAAATTAAAGATAAATTAAACTTTAAATATCGATTCTAATTAGAAAAATATCATTTAAAGCAATGTATGCTGCCATGTGATTTCCTTAAGACTTGAACATATGAAATGTTGCTGTCGCACTACGCATAGAATTTACTGTTCCGTTTGGTTAGTTGCCACATAGAAGGACAACACAAAAAGAAAATATAACCCTGATGGTGTTATTTTACCGTGAAATTAAATCATATTCAAATATATGTAGATTTATTTAAGTCCTACATCATACTGGCTTTCTAAATTACAGATTTCTTAAAATTTATGTTTAACAAGAAATAAAACTTTTGCTGGTAGGACCCGAGCTCTGGTGTTGCTCAGATAGAATATAAAAGAATGATTTTATTATTATAAAATATTCGCAAAAAATAAATTTGCAAAATTCTTTTTTTATATAACATAACAAAGTGCAGAGACTATATTTTGGTTTAGGATACATAGATAAATGGTTTAGGATACATGGATAAAGCCAGTAGATCACTCATTATGCATAGAATATTTTTTAGAACGTACCTATCAGATTTCTAATTAAGTGGAAATAAGAATTTTTATGTTTAATGAAATTATGCGTAACATATTCGTTAAATATTTGATAAAAGGGTCCCCTGGTACCATATTATAATATATATATATATATATATATATATATATATATATATATATATATATATATATATATATATATATATATATGGTGAGGGTTAGAAGTGTTTGCAAAACGTATATACTGATAAATTTATGCTCCAATATTTTCCAATATAATAGATATGTTACTCATTGTCCGATATGCAAATATATAAAGTAAATTCCTAAAAACTGAAACCCAATAATCATATTCTAGAGGCAAATATGGATTTTAAAAACAATACAGGAAGAAATATGGGCCATAAGAGTTTGCAAGGCTCATTTATTTCAAAATAAATAACATTTTTAAAAATAATTTAATTTGAAACATTGTGCCATTATGATAATTTTGCCGTATATTGATAACATATTACAAGAAAACTAGAGTTATTGCTCAAATAACAATTAACAAAAGAATACAAATTTTTAATACAATTTAACCCTTTATGCGCTTTCCTCCATTCTTAATCAAATCCATCAGGCTCTTATCAACAAAGAACGTTAATTTATGTACTTGTTGAGGTGTGATTCCAGAACATACCTCCTTAATTCTCTCCCAAATGTCTTTTTTACTGCTGAATTGCTGCCCGTTTTCGTAAACCTTCCTCTTCAGAATCGACCAGAGGTTCTCTATCGGATTCAAATCCGGGCTCTGAGGTGACCAATCCATTAGACGTTCACCAGAGATCACCTGGAATGAAAGCCAAGCTTTTATTAACCCAGACGCATGGCTTGGGACATTGTCTTGTTAAATAATGAGGTTCTGGTTGACAGCATAATTTTGTGATTTCAACCAGAGCAATAAATTCTTTTCCGAAAACTTTCAGTAGTTCACATAATTCATTTTGACACCCTCAAGGACATGAAAAGTGCCGATAATCTCACTACCAATAATCTCAACCCAAACTATCACTCCTCCTCCTCCCCGTTGGCGTCTGAATCGCAAGCGTGGACTATTGCCTTTTCTGGAGAACATTTTGAAAATTGGTTTTCAAATATTTAGTGGCTCATGCTAGTCGCTTCTGGCTGTTGATATAACTCTAAGGGATACATTTTTCGGTGTTCTCCGGCCGCTATTTGTTTCAAAATCCAATTATGGGTCCTTTTAGAGATGCCAGACACTCATGCATGGTCGAAAATAGCTTTGCTTGTGCTGTGTGGGTTTGCTAGGACACTCCTCTTGATTATTCTCAAATCTCGTAGTAAAGTCACCTTTGTTCTGCCACTTTTGTGTTTTTCCCATCCTTTCCGTCAATGACGAAACGTTTAACAGCTCAATGGTCTTGCTTCAAAATTTTTGAAATTTCTTAGGTAGATTTCTTCACAGCAATTAATTTAACAATTTCATTCTTCTCACTATCTGTCAACATTTTTTCTTTAGCCATTATTTATAAATTCAGGTTTCTTGCATAAATTTTTTGCTCACCTGAAACGAGAAAAATATTCAACAATAATGGAATTCCGTTTTATTTTCGTAAAATGTAGTAATGAAAATAAGCAGACTAGCAAGTAGCAAATGATGAAAGAGGTGAAACTAAAAATAAAGGAAAATTAATAAGGAAATTGAGAAAAAATAGGCATGCAAACTCTTTTGTCTCCCACAGCATGCATATATATATATATATATATATATATATATATATATATATATATATATATATATATTGGCAATATGAACTAAGATGCTTGCTGGAACTAACGATGTTGAGTCTTCTATGAATTTTCTTTCTTTATTTTTCTTTTTGACATTATATTGTCATGCATTTTTTACTAAGCAATAAATTTCTACTTCTCTAGTGCATATGTACGAAAAAAAGTCTGTATTGTCACAATAATGACTGATTTATCTTGCATAACGAACCGGATCTATAAAACAATGTACCGAAAGTTTACCATACTGGAGGAGGTATTTTGCATGGAAAATAGATATTTTGATTTTGGAATGTAACTATGCTGTTATATGCATAGTTACATTTTGGAATGTAACTATGCTGTTATATATATATATATATATATATATATGTAACTATGCTGTTATATATATATGTAACTATGCTGTTATATATATATACATATATGTATATATATATATATATATATATATATTCAGTAAGATGATTGGTAATTTATAATTAAAATTTAAAATTAAAAATCGGTTTCATAAGAAGGAACACAACAAAGCCAATAAATTTTACGATCCTTTCAGAAACGATGTTTTGATTGAGATAGACATTAAGTCACGGACCATAATTTTAACAGATAGTTTTTTGAAACAAAGTCTCCTCATCAGCAAAAATATTGGGTGTTTTTTTTATTTATTTATTTATTTTTTAACTTAAAAAAAAGACACCAAATATAAACCTAGAATTTTTAAGTAAGGCAGCTAAGGTATCTTATAATTGTTTGCCTTTTAAGATTCGTAATTATCATCGTCAAAGCATTCATTTGGGTACACCCACTATTTTAGCTGATGAAGAGACTTCGTTTCAAAAAACTATATGTTAAAATTATTGTCCATGACTTAATGTCTATCTCAATAAAAACATCGTTTCTGACACGATAATACAATTTACTGGTTTTGTTGTGTTCCTTCTTATGAAACCGATTTTTAATTTTTAATTATAAATTACCAATCATCTTACTGAATATTAAAATAGCTCTAGGATATGTGCCTATTGAGCTTATCATATATCTGCATCACAACGAGCACTGTTCTTTCTAGTATTTTAATTACATTAGTGATTTTAATATCACATTAAGATACACTCTGCTCTTTAGACTACTGTCCTTATCTCCTTTATATATATATATATATATATATATATATATATATATATGCATATATAAAAACACACACATGTTCCTTTTTATTTCTCTCTCTCTCTCTCTCTCTCTCTCTCTCTCTCTCTCTCTCTCTCTCTCTCTGTATATATATATATATATATATATATATATATATATATATGCATCGGTTATCAAACTGCACTTTAGCGAAGTTTACTTAGCGACTTTGAAAATAGAGTATTTTATTATACTAACAAACCCCGATTTACCTAAAATATGTAGACGATATACTAATTCTGGCTGACGACAATAAACAAATGGAAATACTCAAAGACTACATCCAAAATAACTTCATTCTAAAATTCACGATTTAATCCAACGTTAATAATCAGATTTTCATTTCTCGACTTTCTCATCGATAATTGTGAGAATATATTTACCACCTTTCGCTACAAAAACTTAACTACTTACCTAAACTCTTGCTTTGTAGATTTCAATAGCGAATGCCCTCGCCGCTATAAAATAGCTATGGTTGAAAACCTCCTCACCCGCACTAAACTAATCTGCTCCACTAAAATAATCACTACTTTTCGAACTAAAAAACAAACAAGTACGTATTAATAACGGATTCCCAACCATATGGTAGATCAACACATTAATTCTATGCTGCAGAACTTAAAAATACATCCACCCATAGTAATAGCACACAGGATAACAAACCATATATTAGTTTGTTTTGCGGCAATCAAATGCTACCCAATTTTAAATTAGTAGAAAATAATAAAATAAGTATCATACTTATCTACGTATCTCCAATTAACAACAATAATAAAATTTAACTTATCATCTACTATAAATAAATTTCAAGACCGAAAGCCTAATCATAATAAACAATACTCCTGTAACCCTTTAAACCATTAGAAAACAACAATGCCCTCTATAGGTTTAAATAATCCAACGCAATTTTCTTTAATACATGTAAGGACATCTTAAAATGCTTATCTTAACCGCCCAATTACCTATCCCCCACGATCCTAGTTACTAACCCCAGAGACTTGCTCGCTTATTTCAGTCGTGTTGCCTCTAGCTGTCAATTTCGGTCTCTATGTTTCGATTGGTTTCCTCATAATATTAATAATCTTGTCCGATATCTTCTACCCTTTTAGGCATTCAATAATCTATGCATGTGGGATTGTTTCATAAGTTTTCTTGTAATCGATCTATACCATGGTTGTGTCCTTTTCCTGCTTTATACATCTTTCAAAATACTTAAATATATTTATAATGAGTTGTGTGTACCTATTATATATATCTATTATATATATATATATATATACACGAGGGGCGTGCGATAAGTAATGCTCCTGACTCACTTTCAGTTGTCTGATCTAGCTGAAAGTTTGCATGTGCAATGATTTATATCTCTACGGTTTATGTGGCAAGTTACAGCTCTGAACTAATTGTGGTTTCTGTTTTACAAGTGTTTGGCCTGAGTCAGGTGTGAAATGGAGCCTATTGAACTTCCACAACAATAAAACAGACATAAAACTACCAAGGACTCTCCCAAAACCCTCACATCCAACGCCGGTATATATTCCATCCCATGTAACGATTAACAACAAGCATACATAGGCGAAACAGCGTAAACTGAAACTAAGACTTTACGAACATAGAAGAGATATAAGGAATGGTAATGCATTAAATGCACTCTTTTGTCATTGTGCGGAACACGATCATTCATTTAATATAGATCATTCGAAAATTATAAAATACGTGATAGATAGAGCCAAAAGAGGACTTTTAGAGTCAGCACTATTATTAAACACTAATACTATTACGCAAAGAAAGAGCTTCTACCATTTAGCCCCTAGTATGGGGAAAATAATAATCAAAGAACAAAATATAAAGACAGATCCTGGTTAATTCATACTATTATCCCAAACTGTCTTTCCTTAAATAATTTAAAAAAAATGAATAAGATTAGAGAGAAAGAAAAGGTGTACATAGATATTTAAATAACGTATTTTTAAAAAGTGTATATATATATAGACATTGAAAAACCCAACCTTCCCATGCATGCACAGTTTTAGTTTTTCTTCCCGATATGGGTAGGATTCTAACACTGTTTCCTTTTCACTTACGTATGGCCTATAATCGTTTATGGTCTATGATTGTTTTCTTCTTCTGCAGTTTTCCTTTTTAATATCCTGAAGATGTCCCCTGCAATAGGGACGAAACGTTGATCACCATTTTATAAATGTATAAATTCATTTGTTTTGTTTTGTTTTTTCAAAACAATACAGTATTAGAATCCTTTAAGATGAGTAATTTGTATATTTTTTATTTGCAAACTGTTATCCTTATCTATTTAGTTGTTGTTTCACACATCATCTTCTAACCTTGTTCAGGTGATTAACCGCGACAGGATAGGAATGCTGAGTATCTTGATTGTATCTCCAGTCATTACTGCTTTTTGTAGTTGTTGTTGTCTCAACAGGTTTTGGCCAACTAATGCTCTGGCCTGCTTTGGGTAGGATTAATACCGCTATATTCAGACAATGCTCACCTGGAACCGTAGAGATTCAACACTTCTACCTACTACATAACGGATCCCGAAAGGTCATCAAGGTTAGATTTTTTGATCTTATAAATCCAAGTTTTCGTTCTTATCTGGTCTTCCATAATCGGGTCCGCACCGAATGATTTTATATATTATTTTTATTGGAATGTTATGAGATGAGTAATTTGTATATTTATTTATTAATTTATTTGCCCACTGTTATCCTCATCTTCATAATGTACCTCTTTTTTCTTTTAGGCATCATTTTGTTTCTTAGGTAGTAGTCCACGCGTGTTAAAGGAGTAGTAGTTCTATTCACTCAGTTTCGCCATTATTATTATCATTATCATTATTATTATTATTATTATTATTATTATTATTATTATTATTATTATTATTATTCGCTCACAAGCAGTTTTCACACAGGTCATAAAAAAAAATTGAAAAGAACTGGTGGTGTTCCCTGAAAGCTGAGTGACAACAAGTTTCCCCAGATTTCCAGTACTCTCCACTGTTTTCGATATATTTGCAAATGAATTTGCGCTATCGCAACAGCCGTTTACCATTGATTCCTCGCTGACAGCGGCCATTGATCTCCACTGGAATTTGAATGGCAATAAGCCTCTCCAAGGTCCCAGTTCTCTTCGCACTTATCCAGTAGAGGTTTGGTCAGTGCTCTCTCCTCGGTCTTTCCATCCTCCTTGACCCTTCTCGATTATTTGGTATCTCTCTTGGGGGGGGGCAATGGGAGGGGATTATAGAGGAGATAGAGAACATAGGTATGCAGATTTAATGTTCTTAGTTCCATGTAACGCGTTTTCATGTTTTCTCCTCACCAGCAGTTTGTCTGGCCCACTCATGTGGCTGATATTTTTTTTACAAAGGGGTCACCACTTATCAATGCCCGGATGCCACTCGAGGATAAGAGTTAATGAGTATACATTAGTCAATGGGATTATAGCGTAGTAAACATAAGTAGTGGAAATTTTGTTAATTGGATTACTTAGAGGGGCGGTTCATCAAGAGCTTGTTTACGTTGAACTTGAAGAGAATCAAATTGTAGTCAGCAGGCAAACGAAAGAGTGTTCCAGATGCGTGCAGTTCAAAGAAAGAAGCCTTGCTCCTGGAATCTACGTTTAGTTTCAGGCACAGATAAAGCGGGTGGGAAATTATTGATAGTGTTTTTGGCTAGACGAATGATTTCCGTGAAAGTTTTGCGATAGGGGACCATAGATTGAAGCTCAGACGAGCACTTGCCATGAAAATAACGATAAAGCAGAGACAGGCTCCAAACGTCTCTTCTGTGGAAAAGAGGTTGCAGGGAAGAAAAAAATGGCATCCTCCACTAAGCTACGAAGTCTATTTTGAACTCTGTCAAGGCAGGATAAGCTGCTTCTAGTAGCCTCTGCCAAGATGTGTCAAGAGTATACCATCATTGGACGTACCTGGCTTTTATATAGGTAGAAAATTGCATCAGCAGTGAGATATCTACTGAAGCGGTAGAACGATCTTACCATTCCTCTAGCGGCCTTGGCAACGGATTTGATATATGTGTTTCATTTCAGACCAGGAGTAAAGGTCAAACCAAGAAGCTTGGCAAAACATGAGGCCTCCACAAGGCGAGAGCCATTCATTTCAATTGATGCCAGATGAGGATCAGAGCAGTGAATGTAAAGATAGGAGCTTTGTTTTAGATGTATTAAAAGTAACCAGCCACCGCTTTCCCCATTGCTAAAGATCAGAGGAGAGAGAATCAGAGAGAACTTGATCATTTACGGCCTTTGATATGTTGCCATAGATGGTAGTTTCGTCAACATAAATGTAAATGAATGGTCTTAGGATGTTATTTGAAAGATAATTGATGGAGATCAGAAAGAGAGTTGAGCCCAGGATGGACCCTTGAGGACTCTAGCATTAATACTGTTAGCTTCTGATTTCTGTCCATCAACCACTACTCTTATGAACCTATCCGATAGAAATGATTGAATAATTGAGAAAAAAAATCCAGCTATACTATAGCTGGATACCCTATGAAGTAGACCTTTATGTCATACCCTATCAATGATATGCCAAGTATTAGTCTCCGCATTCAAGTTTTTTTTTTTAATATTTCAGCTGTTTTCATTATTGTTATTCGTTGCATCTTTCCAGCCATTCCTCTAATTTCAATTTCTCTCCTTCTTTTTTCAAAGTTTTTCGAAGTGCTCTTACTATTGTAGGAATTATCTTGATTTTTTTTTCATGATTGCTATCCATTCCAGCTCTCTGGCTTGTTCTGTGTATTTTCTCCGTCTCTAATTTTCTTTGATATTCACCCTGTGGTCTGCTGTAACAGCAAAGCCTACGAATTAACAGGACTTTTCTTTACTTACTTGGATGAGTTTATGTTTTTGTATGTCCATGTCCCGTAGTATTTTGTGATTCTCGTTTTCAAGTACTGTTGCCGGCGTATGCTTGTACTATTTGTCTGTGCGTTCGAGATGCAGTTGTTTGCATAATTCCCAGTGTACTGTCCTCCTAACTTAGTCGTACCTGTTCTTGTATTCCTTTGGGTTTGTTTGCTGCATTCGCTTACTATATGGTTTATCGTTACTTCACTTTGTCCACAGAGTTAGGATTTGATATTTTCTTGTGTTTTGTCGATTTTTGCTTTGATGTGGTTGGTTCTTATTGAGTTACATTGTGCTGCAGTTATTAGGGATTCAATTTCTCGGTTTACATGGCCTTTTCTGCATCCATATCCAAGTGTTTTCCTTATTCTCATCTTTTGTCATTCTTATGAATCTGCCGTGTAATTGTTTCTCTTACCATATTTTTCTTTTCCCGTCTTATCCTTTGTCTCTATTTTTCCGTGTCTCTCGCTGCCATAATTATTCTTTCAGTGTTCTTCATTATGTTTGTTTGTAGTTTTGTGTGTGTGTCATTTACACAGTCTTCTATACAAACCACTCCTCTCTCGCCGTCTTTTATTTTTAGTCGGTCAACATCGTCTTTTGGGTGTAGTGTATTGTGCATAATCATTAGTTTCCTGGTCTTCTGATCGAGCTGTCTCAGTTCTTCTTCAGTCCACCCTATGAAGAGTCCAGAGTATCTTACTAGTGATACTGTTTGTGCATGTATACCTTTTATTAGGTTTCTGCCATATCATTTAGTTTCCAGAAGTGTTCTTGTTCTCCTGAGATATTCCTTTCTAATTCTCTTTTTCATTTCTCTTGCTTGAATAGTGTCTGCATCCAGAACTCACAAGTATTTATAGGCGTCTTGTTCATCTAGTGCTCTTATCTGCATTTACTTTGGTAGTTCCATGCCTTCTGTCCTCGCCAGTTTTCCCTTTCTTATAACTAGTAGTGCGCACGTTTCCATACCAAACTCTATTTGAATATCCTGGCTGAGGATCCATGTACATGAGGTGGTTTATTTTTTCCTCTGTATAAGAGAACATGTATCTGGCTTGGCACTTTCTCAGTCTATTGTTCAGGGGTTTTATGGAGTATGATGAACAGTAATGATGATGGTGACTCTCTTTGGAAGATGCCTCTTTTCATGTTAATTTCGGTTATGTTTTGCCTTTCAGCTATCAGTTCCAGATGTTCTCGTTACATTTTCAATCATGTTGATAATCCTGCTTTATATTTTATACATTTGCAAGAATTCTATTATCCATGTTTGGGGATCCTGTCGTACGCCTTTTTGTAGTCGATCCATGCCAATGCTTAATTCTTTCTTCCTTTTACCTCCTTCAAGTTCTTTTCATCTATATATAGCAGATCATGTGTCCCTCTTTTTCTTTTTTTCCATCCTTTTATGTTCCTCGGAAAAAATACCACAATTATTCAGAGACTGATAGATTTGTTCCCTCATTTGTGCTAGTATTTTTCACAAGCACGTGATAGGACTATAGTTTCTGGAACGGTTCCTTTCTCTGTTATCTTCAATATCAGTGTGGTTCAACCTTTCGCTAACGAATATGGCACGTTTTTTTCCTGTATACATGTTCTCAGGTTTTGAGCTAGCCTTTCGTTTAATGTTGTGAAGTTTTTGAACTAGTATGCATGCATCCCGTCATACCCTGGTGTTCTCCAGTTGGCCATTTTTCCTATATTTTTAGGGTTTCCTATCTGATTTCATGCACTCTTCCTTCTTCGATTTGTTGTAACTCTTCTTTCATGTCTTTTATCCATTAAGTATTTCCATTGTGATTCCGTTATTCTTCCCATATCTTACTTAAGTAGAGTTTTTTTCTGTCGAGTTTGGTCGTTTTGTTTTTTGTTTTTCCTCCGTTCACATTTTGGTAGAATTGCCTTTCATTGTTTACAAATGTCCTGATTTGCTTGCACTGTTTAGACTTGTATCTTTATCGTCTAAATCTCACTTCTTTTGCTTCTATTTTTGGTTCAGTTCTTCATGTTTCTTGTTTAGTCTCTCCGTGCTAGTCATATTTCAAATTTCCATCTTTTCCGCTTAGTTTTTTCCTGTTTATCGTTTTGGCTTCTTTTTTATGATTGGGGTTCTCGTCTCTTTCCCTATTCAGCTTTTATCGGTCCATCTTTTCCCGGCTGTTTTTTTTTTTTTTTTTTTTTTTTACTTTGTACTTACCATCATGGCGTCTGCGTGTATTAAATTGTAGGAGCTTGTTAAACTTCTCTGTTTTTTTTTATTTCTTCTCCATCTGGTTCCTTAAATGTATTATTATTGACTCACATGGAGCTTTCACACAAGTCAACAAACGATCTGATTGGAAACCTGTGTTATTCTCTGGAAGCTGAGTGACAACAAGTCTCCCCAGACGTCCAGCTCTCTCCATCTCCTTCGATAGCATTTGCAAATGAATTTGCATCATCGCAACAGCCGCTTACCATTGATTTCTCGCTGGTAGTGGCCATTGGTTTATACTGGAATTTGAGTGGCACTCAGCCTCCCCAAGGTCCCAGTTCTCTTTGCGCTTGTCCAGCCGAGGTCTGGTTGGCGCTCGCTCTTCGGTCTTTCAGTCCTTATTGACGCTTCTCGGCCCTTTGGTATTATTTTTTTGGGGGGATCGGTGATGAAACAATGGGGGGATGCATGATGGAGGGTGTAGAACTTGTAAATATGCAGTTTCGGTGTTCTTCATTCCCTGTAACGCTTATTCGTTATATTGTCTTGTATTATTCTCCGCATTCAAGGGTTTTCCTTAATATTTCAGTCGTTTTCATTATCGTTAGTCGTTGTACTTTTGCAGTTATTCCTCTGATTACAATTTCTGACATTCTTTTTTCGAAGTTTTTCGGAATTGTTCCTAGTGCTCCTACTATTATCGGTACTATTTGGATTTTATTCATCATCCAAATCCCTTTTAACTCTCTGGCTAGCTCTGTGTATTTGCTTCGTTTCTCCTTTTCTTTCATACTCACCCTATGATTAGCTGGGACTGCAAAGTCCACGATTTGACAGGATTTTTCTCTTGTTAATTATTACGACATCTGGTCTTCTTGCTTGTATGGGTTTGTCCGTCTGTATGTCCATGTCCCATAGGATTTTGTGGTTCTCGTTTTCGAGTGCTGTTGCAGGTTTATGCTTGTACCATTTGTCTGTACGCTCAAAATGCAGTCGTTTACACAATTCCCAGTGTACCAACCTCCCCACTTGGTCATGCCTGTTTTTGTATTCCTTTTGGGCAAGTTTGCTGCATTCACTTACTATATGGTTTATCGTTTCGTTTCTTTGTCCACAGAGTCTGCATTTGCTGTTTTCTTGTGTTTTATCTATCCTTGCTTTGATATGGTTGGTTCTTATCGAGTTATCTTGTGCTGTAGTTATTAGAGATTCAGTTTCTCGGTTTATATGTCCTTTTCGCATCCATGTCCAGGTGTTTTCGTTATTCTCATCTTTTGTCATTCGTATGAATTTTCCGTGGAGTTGTTTCTCTTCCCATTTCTCTTTTCTCGTTTTGTCATTTGTCTCTCTGTTTTCTGGGGTTTTTTTTCAGTGTCTCTCGCTGCCATAATTATCCTATTATTATTATTATTATTATTATTATTATTATTATTATTATTATTATTATTATTATCATCAATATTTTTATTATATATACGTGTGTTGATGGATTTTTGCAGAGTGAGATGTTTAGGTGACCTCTTTTATGTAGGCTTTGTTTTTGGGATGTAAAATCTAAACGATTGTAGATGGAAGGTAATGTTACGTCGTTTCCGTGCCAAATCTTAAACGTTTCTAATAATCACTGACAACATCGATTTGTTAGTTTTCAAGTTGGGCAAGGAAATAAATATGTGGTGTGCGAAATGCATAAATACACTGATTGCACGGAGGAAGAAGAAGAAGAAGAAGAAGAAGAAGAAGAAGAAGAAATTAACAAGGAATGGGAGAAATAAGATGGCGAAAGATAGTGATGACGAAAGAAAAAAAAATGAAGTTGGGAAGGAAAAATAATGAGAATTGGAAGAGGTAAAGGAAGAAAAAGTATGATAATAAAAAAAGGAAGAAAAGCAAAAAAGAAGAGGATGGGAAAGTTTAAAAAGGAAGTAGAAGATGAAAGAACAAGATAGCAATGACCTTTATATACATTACGATGTAATTACAATCAATAATGTTAGCTGATAAATAAAGTTAGATGACACAGTATATATATATATATATATATATATATATATATATATATATATATATATATATATATATATATATACATATATAATTTGAGGTTATTGTTTCCAAAGATTAAGTAACCAATGAAGTATAACGAGGTTAATACAAAACTGCTCAATATCGAAGTAAAGTAGGGTATACTCTTAATTTGTTTTTAGATAAGCAGTAATATGTTGTTACACAGTCATGAGAATTTTTCTGTCAGCTAGTTAGCAGTAACTAAAGACATTTTCAGACGATACAGCTTATACGAAAGCGAACATTGCAGACTTTGCTTTCGTATAAGCTCTGTCGCCAGAGTGGAAACTAGCTGACTGAAACATACTATATAGAAACATATTACTGTTTATGTAAAAAACAAATAAAGAGTATATATATAAATCAGGGAGTTAAGGGAAGATAATAAAATCAATTCTTTAAGAAGTAACTCATCGGAATAATACAAAGCTCAACACATTGTTTTAGAGCTTATAGAGGAGTCAATAAAAAGAGAAAAAATGAAGGTATGATAACTACATATATATATATATATATATATATATATATATATTATTTTATTTTATCAACAATTCCTTTCTGTTGCAAGTTTAGAATATAATTGTCTATAATACCAACTCAATTATAATCTTAGCTCAATGAATTTTCCAAAGAGTTTTCAGAGCATATATACAATAAACGTGTTCACAAAGGATTGAAAAACTTGTTGGGAATAGTTGTAAGCGTCTCTGAGGAGTGACTGGATGTAAGATTTACAGTTCTATGGACGAGAGGTAATTGTCCATCCTTTCACGAAACAACTGTAAGAGCTTAACGCCAAAATAAGTGAATTTCTATTCATGTAGGTTGTGATTTTATTCAATTTACGTATATATATATATATATATATATATATATATATATATATATATATATATACATATATATATAAATTTTGGACCATATATATATATATATATATATATATATATATATATATATAAGTGTATAAATCAAGTGGGGGTTTTAGAAAAAAGGGAACTCTATATTCGTTGGAATTGAATTTCGAAGTCTAATGCTACTCATAAGAAGAGTAGAGAAGATGATAAGTAATATAATGGGGATGCGACGTTTAGCGAAAATTTCATTAGGAGCGAAATAAATTATTGTGGTTATTTAGGGGAACTATATTGATCTGTATGATAAAGGAGGAGAATAGCTTGTTAATATATAATGTAAGTAGGTGCATACATTGTCTATTATAGTGGGTTTAATATATATGGATATTATGTGTGTTTAAAATCTTGGGGAGAAGATAGAGTAAGTTGAAAGATGAAATACCTGCGCAAACTATCAAGGATAACATATTTCTCAATCCAGGAATGACAAATGCGGAAACATTAATATATACCTTAGAATTAACGAACACTTAAATCTATTGTCCTTCTGAAAAGAGAGAGGTAAATTTCTTCTTTCTTTGTATATTTCTCCGAAAGTCGAATACCTCAAAAAATCTGCAATTTTTATACAATCAACAGTAACAGGCTTCTTTGAATTACTATCTAAACTGGAGGAAGTTAGTTTCCGTACAAATGAACCAACATTTACTTACTTATCTGTTTTGGATTTTCACACGTTCTCTCCACACACATACTGTTCACTATGATAGACATGCTATACACCTATTAAGCACACATGCTGTCCACACATGTAAGACAGCTACTTATATTATATATTACAAACTAAACTCCTCCTTTATCACAGAGATCAATATAGTTCCTCCAAACAACCACAATGATTTATTTCGCTCCTGATGAAACTTTCAGTAGATGTCCCATCCCCATCATGTTACCTTGCGTCTTCTCTACTCTTCTGATGAGAAGCATTAGGCTTCGAAATAACACCGTATAAAATGTTCGCTTTTACCTAAAACCCCTAATTGATTTATACCCTTATTAAATATATATATATATATATATGTATATTAGTATATATTTATTATACCTTCATTTTTTCTCTCTTTATTGATCATATATATAATATATATATGTATATATATATATATAAATACTTAATTTATTCACATAAAATTAATATACGAAAGTATAGATTTATGCGTAAACTTTAAGTATTTACTTCAAAAGTGCTCAATACGTAGGTAGAGCTAGTTAGTAATTTATAAAATATATATGGCGATTAAGCTACACTGAATATTCAGCGTTTCATCCACTCCAGCACTCTTCAGGCTTATGCGCATAAGCCTGAAGAGTCCTAGAGTGGATGAAACGCGGAATATTCAGTGTAGCTTAATCGCCATATATATTTTATAAATTACTATATATATATATATATATATATATATATATATATATATATATATATATATATATCGTTATTTAATTAATATTATATCCACCGGGAACCAGCATATATAGGGCAAGTATTACTATTATTATTCACTCACTAGGTGGTTAAACACTGGCCATCATCAAAAATTACTCTTTGAGAACAACTTTAGTTTTTCATGGAGATAAATATGCGTTATAGCAACAACCGTTAATCCATGATTTCTCATTGATAGCGACCATTGGTTTTCACTGGGATTTATGTTGCATTAAGCCTCTCCAAGGTTCTAGTTTTTTTTTTACACTTATCCAGTGCACACTCTCCCCATTCTTTCCATCTTTCTTTATCTCTCAACCTCTATCACGAGTAATCGGTGTGGTGCCATTTGATACCGACACTCTTTTTGGAGCGGAGCAAGCATACCATATAATTATAGTGGTTCCGTTTTCTTGGTTCCATATGGTGTTTTTGTCTGTTTTATTCCTGTGGCAGTTTCTATGCCAGTATCGGGTATGTAGCTCATGTGTATTAATTTTCGAATTCAAAGGTTTTCCTTAATATTTCAGTCGTTCCAATCCCTCGCATTATATTTTCAATTTTCTCGGGATTGTCCCTAGTGTTCCTATAGTTATTGGTGCTATATTGCGTTTCTTCCTCTGCCATATTCCTTTTAGATTTCTGGTCAGCCCTGTGTATATGCTCTGTTTCTCTGTCTCTTTGTATATTCTCTCTGTGGACTGCTGGAACGGCGAAACCTGCGACTTAGCAGAACTTTTCATTATTCGGTCTTCTTCCTTAAATGGATTTATCTGTTTGTACATCAATGACCTTTAGGATTTTGTGATTTTCATTTTTAATTGATTCTGCCGGTTTGTGCTAGTACCATTTGTCTGGGTGTTGCCGTTGTCTACATAATTCTCAGTGTACTGCATTCTCCACTTGATCGTGTCTATTTTCATATTTTTTAGGAGGTAGTTGTCTGCGATCGTTTATTATGTGGCTTATAGTTTCGTCTATTTGCACACAATGTCTGCATTTGCTGTTTCTTTATGTCTTATCGATTTTTGTTTTATGTGACTAATTATAATCTCATGATCTTATGCGGTTATTATTAGAGATTCAGTCTCTGTGTTGTGGTTTCTTGTTCCTAGCCACGTCCAAGTATTTTCGTTAGTCTCATGTTTAGTCATTCTTATGACGCGCCCGTGTAGCTGTTTCTATTCCTATTTTGCTCGTCTTATCACTTGCCTTTGTGTTTTCTAGCTTGTCCATTTTTTTAGTGTCTCTTGTTGCCGTAATTATTCTTTCGTTCTGCATTATGTATTTTTCTCATTCTTTTTACAGTTTTTTCTACAAACCAGTCGTTTTCATTCGTCTTTTTTTTTCACATAAAGTCGGCCAGCACCATCCTTTAGGTATAGTGCATTGCGCATAGTAATATATCTCCTGGTCTTCTAGTCGAGATGCCTCATTCTTTTCTTTGGTCTACTCAATAAACAACCCAGAGTATCTTACTATTGACACTGTCTATGTGTTTATCCCTTTTATTAGCATTCTTCTATATATTCGTTTCTAGGAGTTTTCCTATTCTGCTGAGGTATACTTACCAATTGTATCTTTCATTTTTATTGCTTTGATGGTTTCTGCGTTCAGAACTTCTACATATTTGTAAGTGTAATGTTCCCTTAGTTCCTTCATCTTCGCTTCGTTGAATAGTTCCATGCCATCCGTTGTCACTAATTTTCCTTTTCTTATAACTAGCACTGCGTACTTTTCCTATGGATTTCTATTCGGATATCCGGACTGATGATTTTATTTGTGTTTATTAGCATCTTTAGTTCCTTTTGATTCTTGCAAAAGATTTTAGATCGTCATATACATGGTTCATTCTTTTATCTGCATTAGTGAACTTGTATCAGGCTTGTCACTTTGTTAGTATATTCTTAAGGGGTATTATGACTATGGTCAACAGTTGCGGTGAGACATCGCCTTGGAAAATATATTTTTGTAGTTTAATCTCAGTTATGTATTGTTGATCAGCTATCAGTTCCAGTCTCCATGTTCCCATTACATTTTCAATCAACATGATTATCTTGCCTAGTATTTTGTACATTCTCGGGCATTCTATTATTTATGCTTGAGGGATTTTGTCGTACGCTTTCTTGTAGTCTATCAATGCCATGGGTATAATTTTCAACTTTTTCCTTCCTTCAGGATCTTTTGGTCTCTGTGCAGTACAGCATGTATTCCTCTTTTGGGGCAACCTCTTTGTTACTCGGGATGTAGTACACGATTATTGAGAAAGTGGTCAATTTGTTCTCACAGTTGTGCTGTTAATGTTTTCTTAGGTCTGTAGTTACTTTTCTGTGTCTTTTTGGGTGTTTCCAAAAGTCCTGTTTTGCTTGAACTTTTCCGATTTATACATATATCGTCTTAATCTCATTTCGTATGCTGTTATTTAATAACAAAAATGTAAAAAGGGAGAGAAAGAAAGATTGTGCAAAAGAAGCGAAAGAAAAATGTGGTGGAGAAAGAATGAAAAAAATAGGGGCTAAGCCAATCAGAAAGAGAAAAAGGTATAAACTATGATCTTTCATTAACAGAAGCGAAAGAAAAAGAAGCCAATCGAGAAAAAAAAAAGAGAATATGAAGACACCCCCCCAAAAAAAAAACACGGAAACGAGAAAGAAACGGAGAAATAAACGTTACAAACGTGAGTAAGGGAGTTTTCTCTTTTTTTTCCTTCACAAAACGTTCCCTCGTTGTAAACATACTTTCTCGTTTTAATATAAGGTTTTAATTTTTCTTCATAAATATATTAGAATGCATAAAAAGCGACACAGTAAAAAAAAAGGAGAGAGAACGAGTGACGAAAAGATACGTGCGCAAGTGGGAAAGAGTCGGCTAGTAGTAGTAGTAGTAGTAGTAGTAGTAGTAGTAGTAGAGTTTATAGAAGTTAAAAGATAGCGTTGCGCTTTTGAATGTGCGCCAGGTGAGATGCGACTATGTTACTCTGGATTGGGGGATGGTGAGAGTGATGAAAAGAAAAAAGAGACGGAAGGAGTGATGGAAGGATTGGATAAGAATAAAAGATAAAAAGACATGGCCGATACTGGTAGCAGTAGGAGCTAGACGATGTGGGATCGCAGACATTTAGTGAAAACAAGATGCTTGATTTTTTTTTATCTGATATTGATAGTTATTACATGTTTTTTTTTAATGGGTTCAATTGATGCTAGCTTTAATGCGGAAAAAGACGAAAACGGAAAGTTTCTTCTTTTTGTTTTAATTGTTTGGCGAGAGGCACATTTAGTGAATAAAGAAAAGGGGAGAGCAATACGTTTTTTACATTTGATATTTGTTTGTTGACTTTTTCATCCCGTCATGGAGATCGATTTTGTACCGTTTGCCTAATCTATAACACAGCTTTGTTAGTTGACTCCAAGAAAGTGGAGATGAGAGTAGGGACAGAGCGCCATTAGCCGGTGCGAAGACCTTCACTTGGAAGTAAGCCCTGTTTGGCTCTAGAAGCTGTTCGGTTAGATATTTCGTTACTTTTCATAATTTTGATGAGCTCTTTCGTCACATCTTATCCGGATTAAGAATCAGAATTCAGCAGAAAGTAGGATTGCACAAAGAATACCAAGTTTTAGGAAAGATGTGATTTGTTGAGGAATCTTACTAGGTCTCCGACTGTTGAGCGGAACCATTGATTGCATTACATATTAGTGGATGAGCTAGTAGTTATTGAACATTGAACATCAAAGTTTTTAACCATAGTGATTTTATTTAGTAGATTTGGCGGAACATGAGACATGAATTTTTGTAGTTTGCTTGAAAAGAGATATCCAGGAATTTATATATTATATAGGGATTTGATACAGTGGAAACCTATCAATGCAGACTGTGCCCTCCACCTAGCACAGGATGTGCGATCGTTTCTTCGCCCCAATAACAAACGGAGAGTTACTGAGAACAATGCGTTTAGAAAAAGAGAGTAGAGATGTGCGATGTACCGCACCATACTGAAGCGCTACTCAACCTAAACGGGTTGAGCCGGCTGCCATTCAAAGGAAGAAGTTTCATGGGAGTATGAAATACACAAGTAGTCCCTGTCACATGTACAATACGGTCAAGGGAGACGACGACACTAGGTTTTCCAGCTTATGCAGAAAGGTATTGAGATCCTCATACATACAGCACTTGATATTCCTAAATGGTCACCCATTATGTACTGACCAAACTTAACTTCAGTGATTTAACAAGAATTGTTGTATCAACCTGATTATACCATATATAAATGTTTTTGATGTGATGTGATATGTGTGAATTGCATCCATAACGTTGATAAATAAATAGAAGAGTGAAAGGAAGTTTAATATTTGGAAACTTATGTAGTTGGTTCAGCAGCAGGTAGACTCAGTTGGTGACTGTGGTACTTGGGATGAATCGAAAAACTTAGCTTTATAATATGGCGATTTTTTTACGATAATTATGATGGGCAACTCTAATGATAAGGAAAGTAATCTGATGATTTGTTCAGTGGGCGGAGAGAAAATGAGAAAGACAATCAGAAAGAAAAAGAAAAAAATCTCATATGTGTTATTACTGCAGCTGTATTTTCTTCATAAGATGGTTCAGATAGCATTTACCAACATTTATTGCATTGTATTAACTATGCTTGTTTATGTGTTGTAAGCAATAGAAACTGTTGGGTCTAAAAAGGCCAGTTTTGATGTGATAACAGTCTCAGTTTTATTCTGTGTAAAATTGTATAAGGAACTTGTTTTCAGCGGATATCAAATAATAAATCACTTAGCATTAAAAAGAAATTCATATTTTTAATGTTGTAGTTATATTATGTTCGGGGTGTGGGCCTTATTGCCTTGATTAATATGGTTGTTAAGTTGTTAAAAGATAGAAACAGTAAAGATACATTTTTCTGTTAAAAATGTTCGTTTCTGTAAAACTATTTCATGTTTTGTCTGTATAAAATTCTATAAGGACGTTGTTCTTATTGTTTGTAAATAAAATGGTGGAATACCTGAGAAGTTTTAGAGGCTGAAAAATTCCTCATATGTTTGGAGGGTGTTGAAAAAAAGGAAAATCGCAGAATACTTATTCATATAAGTGATTAACAAGTCCTCTTCGTCGGAGGTGAAAGAATCCTTCTGAGTTTTTTTAACGTGGAAGCACTAAAATAGCGGAATTCTTGGTAAAATTATACTTGATTTGGAAGTCTTCTTGGTAGAACGTGGTTAAACGTCTTTTTTTATAAAGTGAGTTAAAATGCATCCTCTTTTTTTCTACCTGAATGGAGGGTCGAAGTTGATTTTCCCTCTCTAGTATGAGAAAAATTTACAAGTGGGCAGGAGGATGTCCAAAAAGGAATTGCATTGTTTTATGTTTCTTAAGAGTAAAAATACCCTTTGACTGAAGAGAGTTAAATGGACCTATGTAATTCCGGTTCGAAAATCACCCGGTTGTGTTTTGCTTTGTTGTTTATGTTTTAAGGTGATGTCATATCTATTCTGTTTTATAACTTATGCAACATTAACGCACGACTCGTGTATAAGTTATGAATTATGACTGTCTTTTGTTTTTGTTATTTATGTAATAAATTACAAATTGGGTATGGGAGGTGTTTCATACTATCGAATACCCCCGCCACCTAAGTGTTAGAAAGATGGAAATAGAATTTGTAAATAACAATGAATAAGAAGGTGGTAATCAAAGAACATAAAAGAAAGCTGAAGAGGGATTGTTGTTCAGTGTGTACGCAAGTGTGGCAGTTGTTGGGACAAAGGTCAGTATATTTTAGAGTTAGTTTTAGGAGTGTCAATGAGTTTTACGGCAGTTAAAACAATTGAAAAGAGTTATATACAGTCTTAGGTTTGCGACGGCTGACGACATACTAGTTGTGGACAGTAGCGAGTTGGACAAAGTCGAAAACACATTGTGACTCAGAGATCAGGAAATGAATTAATCAACCGATTGACAAACACGCTCTCGACAGCAGATGTGGATGCATTAATATTTTGACCCTAGATAGTAAAGATCTGTCTGTCATACCTGCCTGTCCTTGCCATTTCATAAAAGTCTTTTTTCGGCAGTTGATATTACACAAAAACTACGATTTTTCTTCCTCATTGTTTGCGATGATTGAGAATTTGATAGAAGCTCTGATTGAAGAAGACCAACAGAAAATCAGAACGTTGTATTACATAAGCGTGACTACACTTATTTACTATAATTTCATATTGTAAAGAGAGAAAGAAAGGGAAAGAGGGACATAATGAGTAAGCGGGAGATTCAGAAAGAAAGGGATAGATTGAGGTGAAAATAAAGTAAGGAAGAAAGAGAAAGAAATAACAAGCTATAAATAAAGATATAAATACCAAATGAAAAAAGAGAGGGAAATATATTCAGAAAAGAAAGGCGAAAAACTAAGAGAGAAAACTATGAGAGATGAAAGACATGGATAGAGAGAGAAATAAAAGTAATGGAGGAATAAAGTGGGTGAAGGGAAGAAAATGGCAAAGAAAGAGGGCCAAGAGAGAACAGAAAGAAAAAGAAAGAAAAAAAAAGAGAAAAGGAATAAAAAAGAAGGAAATGATATAGGAAAACAAAAAAGGCAAGATAAATGAAGTAAAATAGGTAGAAAAAAAAGAGAACAAAACTTATGCTAGGCGAAAAAAAAATTGTTATCCGACGAGATCTTGGCCCATGTGCGCCGCACATGTCATTCTGGAAACGCTATAGAACATTCTTAAAGCCATTCGCTTGTGGCAAGTTGGAGAAGCTCCGTTGCGCTACACAGAGCCATAAACCCTGACTTACCATCCGATGGGCCGATCGAATTTCTCCGCGATGAGATAATTGTGTAGTGGAAGAGGCAAAAGAAGACATCTTATTTCTTTATTTCGTCTATTTTCCTGTATAACCGGCAGGATTAACGGAGTTGTCCGACACAAATAATTCTAAATCTTGGGCGTAATGTTTGTACTATTGAATGATACGATATATCAATGGCAAGGTCCTCTCGAGGATAAAAGAAATGAGAAGAAAATTAA
This sequence comes from Euprymna scolopes, assembly GCF_053919585.1. Classification (NCBI taxonomy): domain Eukaryota; kingdom Metazoa; phylum Mollusca; class Cephalopoda; order Sepiida; family Sepiolidae; genus Euprymna; species Euprymna scolopes. The sequence goes on from NC_136518.1 coordinate 89,462,274, forward strand.
TGACAACCAAACGTTTCACACATGGAAAATTCTTGGAAAGTAAATTTTTTCATCTGCATTCCGTTTGATACTAGACACGCGCATAAAGAAAAGGCAACCCTTTTCAATTTCAGAAGGGAGATGAGTTCTTACTGCGAAACCTTAAAGGATGAATCCAAAAACTTATACTCGGTCGCAAACCTTTCATGGAAATAACGGTAACGTGGGCATTAACTAACAACAACTTTTCTGTGAGAAGACAGACAAGGGAATATTTAGAAGTCGAGTTTGTACTTTGTCCAAGTAAAAAGAATAAAATTTCATTTTGTTTACAATTAAGTGAGATTTTATTTCTTGTTGTTGTTAAGGAATTATATGTTGTCAATGCAATGATTTCTAATTCCTCGTTAAAGCAAATGTAATAATGTGCATAATAGATTTTATAATCAATTGTGGAGGAAACTATCGGTGTAATAAGGAATATAAAAGAAGGCTTGCTTCTGTATTATAAACAGGTAAGTCTCTTTCTTATGGACGGCCTATATTAAAAGAAATGGAGCTTACATTGGGCATTTAATATAAACAAAATTGGTGTATAAATAAATAGTATGCATTATTGAGAGTATTTATACAAAACAGCAGTCAACACACATCTGACCAAATGTACGCAAATAAAAACAGGTGATAACCTCGTGCAAATGTTTATAGACATAAGTTCATGCGTATAGATTAAAACAAATAAATACCAATAAATACACACACACATATATACGCACATAAAACTAACATATGCATATCATGCACATGTCCGAAGACGAGCATATATACATGCACACTAGAAGGCATAGAACATTTACGCCAACAGTATTTTTACTCATATTCACTCCAAACAAGGCACATTGCCACTAATATGTAATTACTACGGGTTACCTACCATGCCTATATGGCGATTAAGTGGAGAATTAAACAGCGTGATGTCTTTTTCTCATTACATTTAAATTCCTAGATATTATTACAATCGCGAAGCACGAAACAGGGAGAGAAAGTCGAACAGTTCAAGAAAAGAAACCTTCAGACTAGAAGGATTTCTTTATTGAGGACCTTTACGATGAAGCATTGAATTTTGGTGCTTCTCGGATTAGTCTGGGACATTTATGTCAGGGGAGCAACAATGCTACGCGATCGTCGGAACGCATTCAATTAAAGTACTTGTGAAACAAATATATGGATGAATTATCGCGAACAGGGGTTGGATCTTGATGGACAGTATATGACGCATTAGCTTTGAAACTCATGCAAGCCCCCCCCCAATGGTTTACTTCTGCTTGTGCAGCTGCCATTTGTCAAAGGCAGCATGCGTTCCGCAGATTCAACCGATATAAGTCCAGCTCAAATAAACAGAAGTTTATAGAAGCTAGAAATAATTGTAAGAGAGTGATAGAGACAGCTAAGACAGACTACTCTGAAACGACCAGAAAACGCATCGAAGCACAGAAATTAGGAACCCGGGAATTTTGGAAAATCTACAACAGCGTAGTAAATAATGGACAATCAACTATTCCCCCATTATCAAACGATCATGAGGTTGCTTGCACGGCAAGTGACAAGGCTAATCTGCTTGCCAGTCGGTTTGCCTCAAACTCCACACTGAACTCGGTACACCACTCACTCCCTGATTTTCCTCTGCGAACAGACGCCTCACTAGACGATTTGAAAATCACCCCTTCTCAGGTACATGCTATTATAAAAAACCTAGACACCTCAAAAGCGTGTGGACCAGATCTCATCCCGGTTGTGCTATTAAAAAAATGCTCTGCCGAGGTTGCTCCAGTTCTGTCCAAACTTTACAATAAATGCCTTAACGAATCTTGTTTTCCCGACTGCTGGAAAACCGCCTCTGTGGTACCAGTCTGCAAGAATTCTGGTGAAAGAACTGACCCACTAAACTATCGCCCCATTACCTCCTCCCGCTTTTCGCCAAAATATTTGAGTCCTTAGTTAATCAAGCCCTAGTCCAGCACCTAACAGCTGCTAAACTCCTTACTGACAAACAATATGGATTCAGGCAAGCCCGTTCAACAGCAGATATCTTAACTGTAGTTTCTGAACGTATATACCGTTCATTGGATAAAACAGGGGAGGGTAGAGCGGTGGCCCTTGATATATCTAAGGCTTTTGACAGGGTATGGCACGATGGTCTTCTAAGGAAATTTAGATCATATGGAATCACTGGAAGAATTCATAATGTAATTAAATCCTTCTTAAGTAATAGAAAAATCAAAGTTGTCCTCGACGGTTGTACATCCAAACAATACGACATAAATGTGGGAGTACCTCAGGGGTCTATCCTTGGACCTCTATTATTCCTGATATTCATAAACACGACCTCCCTGATAAAATTGTTTCGGAGATGGGTATATTTGCCGATGACACCACTCTCTATAACAGATATGAGGGGAAAACAAATGAACACATATCCAAGGAAATGGCAGAAACATTAGAGGATGACCTCCAATGTGTAGTGGAATGGGGACAAAAATGGTTGGTCACATTCAATGCTGCTAAGACTAAGCTTGTTTCCTTCAATAACTACAAGAAACCTTCTCTACCACCAATAGCAATGGCCAAGAACACATTACCTGAAAGTACTTCTTTTAAACTCCTCGGCCTAACGTTTACAGGGAATATGAACTGGAATAGATACATTGAGAGCATTGCCAAGGCTGCTGCAAGGAAGGTTGGCTCCCTCTACCGTGCTAGAAAACTACTTACGCCTGACAGTATCCTATACCTCTAAAAGGCAACCATTCGCCCATGTATGGAGTACTGTTGTCACATCTGGGCTGGTGCATCTGCTTCTTGTCTCTCGCTCCTGGACAGGGTTCAAAAGAGAGTCGCCAACCTGATAGGTCCTGAACTGTCACTTAGGCTTCAGCCTCTGTCCCATCGACGAGATGTTGCATCCCTCTGCCTGTTCTACAAATACTTCAATGGTGAATGCTCTGACGAACTGCAAACACTTGTACCTCCCCAACGAAACTACCCCCGTCAAACCCGACAAGCTACTAAGTCTCATCCCTTTACAGTAGAGATCCCTAGGTGCAAGAAAGCCTTTTACTCCAATAGTTTCTTCCCCAGAACTGCGGGTCTTTGGAATTTCCTTCCGGGATTCTGCTTTCCCAACTGCAACGATATGCAGAAGTTCAAGTGTAATGTCAACAAACATCTTTCTACTCATCTCCCTTCATAATGACCCCGCTAATTAAGTCCCTGATAGTAGCCCCCTGCTTCAAAGTGGCACTGTGCCTTGTTTGGGGTGAAAATTGAATAAAAATATATATATATATATATATATATGTGTGTGTGTGTGTGTGTGTGTGTGTTGTAAATAAAGGACAAAAGACTATATTCCAAAGTTTATCATGTTGATCATCTTATAATTTATTCCTTTAATTCGGTTGATATTTACAATTCTTGGCAGTACCTGTTTCGTAGCGCAAAATCAATCATTGAGCTTCTTAAATAAGGATTGGTATATACACTGCTTAATCCAAAATTAAAGACGACTTAAAAATCTTTAAAAAGAAACCTTTTTTAAGGATATATGTAAAACTTTTCCGACTTAAGGTTACTAATACTACAATCTAAAAGGTTATGGAAACAAAAGGTACATTCCAAACGTTTATTTTGAAATTTTGCATTTCTATTATATTAGGCTTTTTACACATAATTAAAATTATAAGACAAAAGGTATAGATTGTTAAATTTATAGTAATTCAAATGTTTTTAGCTCCGAGATTAGCAATCACGGTGTAAAGGTGTTACCATGCCTAAAGCTAGAAAACTAACCGAAGTTAAGCGCTTTTAAATTCTAGGATTCCATAAACAAGGTTTTTCACAGCGAGCGATAACAGCTAAGGGAAATCGCAGTGAAACCGTTATTTTCAACTTTCTAAAGAACACTAAGGATTATGGAAAAGCTAAATCCTTTGGTAGCCCCCCCCCTAAATAAAAAATTCTGCTGCATTGAGTAGGACAATCAGACGGGTTGTTATGAATGACAGAGGACTTTTTTTAGTCAGATTATGGCGATTACAAATGCTGATTGCAGTCCAATAATCATCATATGACACTTACAACAAAAAGGCATGGTAAATAAAAAGCGTAAACAAATTCCTCGATTGCTTCCACATCACAAATTGGAGCGCATAAGATTTGGTTGTGAATACCAAACCTAAGACGTTGAGAAGTGGAAGAAAGTCCTGTTTTCTGATGAGAAAAATTTCAATTTAGATGGTCCTGATGGCTTCCAGCAATATTGGCATGACAAAAAAATGCCCCCTTGAATTTTTTTCCACACGTCATAGTGGTGGACGGTCCGTAATGGTATGAAGTGTCTTTTCTTACAGATCGACGATAGAGCTCCAGGTGGTGCAGTGTCGTTAGACAGTAGCTGGTTATGTTAGCATCTTTGGTGATGGAGGATCATCGTTTGTGTAGGATGGATAGTTATTCCAACAGAATAATGCTGCAATACACACTTCAAGACGGACCTGTAGCTTTCTACAAGAAAATGGAGTCCATCTTTTGGGACATCCAGCATGCTCACCGGACTTGAACCCAATTGAAAATGTTTGGGGATGGATGAAAAGAGAATTTATCGAAATGGCAAACAATATCCAACAAAAAATGAACTTCGTGAAGCTATCTTCAGAAACCGGAGCAGGATTCTCCGCACCTTAATAGAAATCCTTATTCTAGCATTCCCCAACGAATTTATGAAGTCATCAAAAGCAGTGGAGGTGGAACTTATTATTAAGTTTGATTGTTGTATGTTTTATACACTTTTCATACACTTTTTATTCAATTCAATAGAATGTTTGTCTCTGGTCTTATAATTTTCATCATGTGTAAAAAGTCTAATTTAATAAAAATGTAAATTTTAAAAATAAGTCTTTGGAATGTAGCTTTTTGTTTCCATAACCTTTTAGAATGTAGTATTGGTAACGTTAAGTCAGTAGTTTAAAATCTATCCTTAAAAGAAAGTGTTTTTAAAAAGATTTTGAAGTGGTTTTAAATTTTTGATCAGCAGTGTATTATAACAAAATATATTTCCACAGATATATATATATATATATATATATATATATATATATATATATATATATATATATATATATATATATAAATGAAAATGCCTGTGTGTGTCTTTGTTTACATTTCCCAACCAAATAATTCTGTCAATTTTCGGTCTACAGACTCGAGATTTGACATAAGAGATATTGGGATTTGGGAAAAAAAATTTTAATTGGTTTTCAGCCATACATTTGGCTGGCAAGGGGTCAAAGTTCAACGATTTGACCTTTGAGAACTTTACCAAACTCCTCCGCCAATTTTGGGTCTAAACACTTGAAATTTTAAATGTAAGTTACTTGATATAGATGTAATTTTATAATTTGATTTGAGCCCAAAACAATAAATGTTAAGGGGTCAAAATTAGGGTCAAAGTAAAAAAATTGTTCCACTACGGTCTCTACCAAATTACTCAGCCAATTTCTGGTCTAAACATTTGATATTTTACATAAAGGGTATTCAGAGATAGGGCAAGCTTTTCAATCGGTTTGGGTCGAAAATTTGAGCTGCCAAGGGGCAAAGTTAAAAAGATTGTACTTTTGCGGTGTCTAGCAAACTACTTAGCTAATTTTGGGACTAAACATTTGAAAGTTATACATAACGGGTATTCAAACATACGGCAAGCATTTTAATTAGATTTGGGGCGAAAATTTGGCTGCCAAATGGTCAAAGCTGAAAGAGTTTACCTTTGCTTATTCTACCAAATTCCTCCGCCAATTTTGGGTCTAAAGACTTGAAATTTTAGATGTAGCTAATTTCGACATGGGTAAAACTTTATATTTTGAGTTTAGACCAAAATAATCAATGATAAGCGTCAAAATTGGCGTCAAAGTTTTAAACAATTGACCTCTCCTGTCTCTACGAAATTACTCAGACAAATTTGGGTCTAAACACTCTTACATAAAGTGTATTCACACGTAGGGCAAGTTATGAACAGTACATAGGACCCGAGCACAACCAGGAAAGCCGGGCTGAACTACTAGGAACTACTAGTATATATATTCGCACAAGTAAAATCCAAGGAAATCACGTAATTGGAAGATGGTCCAAAATAATCCAAAAGGTCGAAATCCATGGAATATATATATATATATATATATATATATATATATATATATATATAAACTTCCTAATTATCGGCCAAATATATATATATATATATATATATATATATATATATATATATATATATATATATATATATATATATATATATATATATATATATTCCATGGATTTCGGCCTTTTGGATTGTTTTGGACCAACTTCCAATTATATGATTTCCTTGGATTTTACTTGTGCGAATGGAAATTCAATTAACTTTCTTGGAGTTATATTTTTGGATTTTACCGTCATTGGATTATTTACCTTTCACTTGACTATCCATTCGCGTGTAATCACCCTTTTTTTCACCATATTCCATCTGCTTCACTTTTTGTTATCAAGTAAGATCTTTGACTAGCTTGCAGTTCCATCAAATACTTTTGTATGCAAAATCCGATCCCGCATTTTGCTAATTCCTACCCTCTGATGAGAAGGAAAGTATTTCTTCGAAACTCCTCGGATTAAGGACTATCCACTTATCACCAAGTGTTTCCTTTTTAGATTAAATATGTTTTTAACCTTTTTTCAAAGTGTTTTTAACATGTTTTATTGACTGTTTGCTCATATATATATATATATATATATATATATATATATATATATATATATATATATATTAATGTTTGGACGATAATTAGGAAGTTTTTGCAACTGGAATCGGAAAAATTCTTATTCTAAATTTTAATTTCTTATTACTAGAAATAATGGTAAATATTTATTGGGCTTAAACTACCAGAACAAATAAGATCTATTGATATTAATAATATCAAAATACGATGTAAATTTATTTACTTACATAAAACAAAGAAAATAGAACTTTAACTAATTGGCGTAAAGAATGCATTTGATTTATAAGTTTCTGAGAAATGCTTAAAACTAAAGAAAACTTGGCGTTAGTTCTTTGATGTTACTTTTTTATGTCTGCTTGTTAAACAAACTTTCTTAGTATAAAAAAAGTGCTTAGAATGACCCAAAAGGTAAGGAAGTATGATAATAAAAATCATTTTAGCTCATTGAAACCGTTTGTCAGTTTACTTGTTATATTTCCCTTTCAGGGATTACACGTAAAAGAAAATGTTCAAACATCAAAATGTAAATGTATTGCTAAACTATTTCAATGTAATTCAATGTAATTTAAATGTGTTTTACGAAAAAATATTCACATGTCTTTTATTATTTTTCTGATATAGTGAATAATTATATTTTAATATATCTAAAGAAAAATTATTTAATTTCTACAATGAATGTAATAGAGTCTTTTAGAACTTTTTTTTTTACATAGGCATCACCACATTATCAAGGCCAAGAGGCCACTCAAGGATAAGGGTTAAAGAGTGTACAGTAGAAATTGGTAAATATAGTAATCATTAGTAATGAAAATTTGGTAAATTTGATAACTTATATGGAACGGCTCATCAAGAACTTATTTACTTTAGACTTGAACACAACCATATTGTAGTCAGCCGGAAAGCAGGAAAACGGAAGACAATTCCACAGGCGTGCAGTTCTAAGAAAGAAGCTTTGTTCATGGAATCTACGTTTAGGTTTAGGCACAGATAAAGAGTGGGGGGAATTATTGATAGTGTTTACAGCTAGACGAGTGTTTCTTGTGTGGCGAGGGGGGACCATAGATTGAAGCTCAGTTGAACACTTTCCATGAAAATAACGATACATCAGAGACAAACTCGCAACATCTCTTCTGTGAGATAGAGGTTGCAAGGAGGAGAAAAGGACATCTCCTACGAGGCTACGAAGTCTATTTTGAAGTCTATCAAGGCAGGACAAGTCCTTTCTAGCAGCTCCTGCCCAGATGTGGCAACAGTATTCCATCCTTGGACGTACCTGGCTCTTATATAGATAGAGAATAGAATCAGCAGTGAGATATCTACCGGATCGATAGAAAGATCCCACCATTCTTCCAGCGGCCTTGGCAACAGATTTGATATACGTGTTCCATTTAAGATCAGGAGTAATGGTCAAGCCCAGAAGCTTGTCAAAACTTGAGGCCTCCTGAAGACGAGAGCCATTCATTTCAATTGATGACAAATGTGGATTAGAATGTTGATGATGCAAAGAGAGAAGCTTGGTTTTAGATGCATTAAAAGTAACCAGCCACTCCTTTCCCCATTGTACCACGTGCTCAACATCAGGAGAGAGAATCGGAGAGAACTTGGTCGTTTATGGTCTTAGATGTGCTACTATAAATGGTAGTGTCATCAGCATAAATGTCTACAAATGATGTAAGGATGTGATTTGGAAGATCATTAATGTAGATCAGGAAAAGAGCTGGGCCCAGGATGGACCCCTGAGAGACACCAGCATTAATACTGTGAGCTTCTGATTTTTGCCCCTCAACTACTACTCTTATGAACCTATCAGAAAGAAATGATTTAATAATTGAGAAGACATTTCCAGCTATACCATAGCTAGAGATCTTTTGAAGTAAGCCTTTATGCCATACCCTATCAAAAGCCTTTGATATGTCAAGAGCAAAATTGCCCTAGAAAGGTTGCCACCGTCGAGATATTTGCTAATCCTATGAGATATAACTGTAAGCACATCTGCTGTAGATCTAGCAGAATGCAAACCGTACGGAGTGTCACTAAGAAGGTTATTTTTGTTGAGATGGTTGATTACTTCTGTATTTAACAGATTCCAGCAACTTACTCATGACGCACAGGAGACTTATTGGACTTATATGTATTTTTATTATTGTAGATAAACACTTAGCTAAATCACTCCTCCAAGTAACATTGAGATTCTAATTTTTAGCTGATTACGTGTGAGCACAATAAAAATCTTAAAGGAAAAAAAAAAGCATTGAAAAAAAAACTCAATTAACTATTATTCTACAGTAAGGGGTCCATTTTATATATAAATGTAATTAAAAATCCGTCCCCGTTTCTGAGACATTTTTTGCCTTTTATAGTAGCCAATTAAAATTGTTATTTTTCTCTGTGATTATTTTAGGGTATTTAGTTTTTAAGGTAACATCGTTTTACGACATTGCCAGTCAGACATAGGATTAGAAGTAAAAAGCAATTTTAGAATATCCCTCAAATTTTCCTTGCTCGGAAATGGTGATCAGTGATTATAAAAGAATAGCTACCAGCGTAATAGATGTATTGAGACTAAAGCTGCTTTCAGGACTGCCAGCAACCACTGTAAAAGAGTAATAAAAAAAGCAAGAGAGCTATATGCTCAGTTCGTTAAATCCAAAGTAGCTAGGCAACGGCTTGGTTCCCACCAGTTTTGGCAAATAGCAAACAGGATCCTGAACAGAAGCGTGCGTTCTATCGCAACCATTATCAATGAACCTGAGGTTATCTCATTAGTATCACACAAGGCCAAACTATTTGCAGCTAATTCTACCCTATGTGACCAAGTCCATCAACTCCCCGTATTTCCTCCTATAACAGACAACACTCTATGCAACATACAAATATCTGTGCGTGAGGTCGCCAAGCTAATAAAGAACCTTGATTCCAGTAAAGCAACAAGCCCTGATGGCATTCCAATTATAGTGTTAAAAAAGCTTCAACCAGAACTAGACCCCATACTCACAAAACTGTTTAAACGTTGCCGTAAGGCGAAGTGCTTCCCAGCACCCTGGAAAACCTCATCAGTGTGCCCTGTATTTAAGAATTCAGGTGATAAGTCATCTTCCACTCAGCACAGACCAATAAGTCTCCTGTGTGTCATAAGTTGCTGGAATCCATATTAAATAAAGAAGTAGTCAACCACCTTAGCAGAAATAACTTTCTTAGCGACATGCAATATGGTTTCCGTTCTGCCAGATCTACAGCAGATGTGCTAACGGTTATATCTCATAGGATTAGCGAATCTCTCGATAAAGCTTCCTTTCTAGGGCAATTGCTCTTGGCATATCAAAGGCCTTTGATAAGGTATGGCATAAAGGCCTACTTCACAAGATTTCAAGCTACGGTATCACTGGAAATGTTTTCTGAATTATTAAATCATTTTTCTCTTATAGGCTCATAAGAGTAGTGGTTGATAGGCAGAAATCAGAGGCCCACAGTATTAATGCAGGAGTCCGTCAGGGGTCCATCCTGGGCCCAACTCTCTTCCTGATCTACATCAATGATCTCCGAAAACACATACTTAAATCATTCGTTGACATTTATGCTGATGACACGACCATCTATGGCAACACGTCAAAGGCCGTAAATGACAAAGTTCTCTTTGATTCTCTCTCTCCTCTGATATTCAGCGCGTGGTACAGTAGGGGGAAAGAGGTGGCTGGTGACTTTTAATGCGTCTAAAACTAAGCTCCTATCCTTACATCATCAACGCTCTGATCCCCATCTCGCATCAATTTTAATGGATTGCTCTCGTCTAGGGGGAGCTCCATGTTTTGATAAGCTTCTGGGCTTGAGTTTTATTCCTGATCTTAAATGGAACACGTATACCAAGTCTGTTGCCAAGGTCGCTGGAAAAATGGTAGGATCCTTCTACTGCTCCAGAAGATATCTCACTGCTGATGCAATTTCTATCTATATAAAAGCCAAGTACGTCCAAGGATGGAGTACTGTTGCCACATCTTAGCAGGAGCTGCTAAATCCTATCCTACCATGACAGTATACAAAAAAGACTTCGTGGTTTAGTGGGGGATGCCCTTTTCTCTACCCTGCAACCCCTCTCCCACAGAAGAGAGCCTATCCTTGTTTTATCGTTATTTTCATGGCAGGTGCTCGTCTGAACTCCAATCCCTGGTCCCCTCTCGCGAATCTTTCACGAAAAACACCCGTCTAGCTGAATCCACTGTGAAAAATCCCTCCCACTCTGTATCTGTGCCTAAATCAAAACGCGGATTCCATGAACAAAGCTTCTTTCTTAGAACTGCACGCCTGTGGAACTCTGTTCCGTCTGCCTGCTTCCCTCCGGACTACAACTTGGATGTCTTCAAGTCCAATGTTAACAAATTCCTAATGAACCGCCCCCGTAAGTAAACACTTTATCAAATCTCCACACTAACGTAATGTACTTGCAATAACCCTTATCCCTGAGTGGCTTCCGGGCCTTGATAAGTGGTGATCACTGTGTAAAAAAAAAAGACTTCGCAACCTCTCTCCCACAGAAGAGACGTTGAGAGCCTCTTTCGTTATTTCCATGGTAAGTGTTCGTCTGAGCTTCAATCTCTGGTCCCCCCCTCGCTAATCTTTCACGAAAAACACCCGTCTAGTTGAAATCACTGTCAATTATTTTCCCCAGTCTTTATCTGTGCCTAAATCAAAACGTATATTCCATGAACAGCTTCTTTCTTAGAAGTGCATGCCAGTGGAACTCTTTTCTGTTTGTCTGTTTCCCACCGGACTACAACTTGGATGTCTTCAAGTACAACATAAACAACTTCCTGATAACTGCCCCCTTAAGTAAGACACTTTATCAACTCTCGATTACTAACGATTACTACGATATTATCCCATTGATTACTGCACACGCAATATCTCTTATGCCCAAGTGGCTTCCGGGCTTCCATAAATGGTAGATACCATGTAAAAAAAAAGTATTGGATTAAAAATAGATTGTGGAACTTTAAATTTTCAACAATTGAGGATTTGCCAACAATTTAAACCCCAGTTTACATGACTTTCTATGCAATAGTTTAAATACTTAAAAATTCTTTTCAAATTTCGACCTTTCCACAGTAATTGATTATTTTAACTACAAAATAAAATATAATAATAATAAAATAATAAAATATAAGATGGTCGACTTGTTCACAAAGAGGATTAACGTACAAATGTAACTCATAAGTAAATCAACTCTTAGCCACAAGAGGAAATTCTCAAGCGGACTTATTTATTTGTAATATATTGATGTTGGCATTCTGTAGATGTTCAGTGTAAATAGAGACGCTCTGATATTATTGTAGTTTTTTTTTTTTTTAATTAAAACTACAAAAGTATTTATCTAAGCTAGCACGAACGCCCGGCAAAGTCCGGTCGTAAAGTACGGTTAAATATGATATTTTAATTCTTGCAGATATCGTCTATAATATAAATCTCACCTCTAAATGTATGTATGTACGTAAGTTTGTATGTCAGCCTAAAAATTTGAACAGAGGCGACGGATTTTCACGAGATCGGTATCGTTTTGAAGCTTGACTCTTCTGATGACTGATATCGAAAAATTAGCTAAAAACATTTTTTACGTTCTTTTCCTCCTTCGCGGTTCGGGTTCGAGCCTGCCTGCCTGTCTGCCTGCCTGCCTGCTTACTACAACTTTTTATTTTAGCTTAGCACACACCTCCAAACACCCGGGCAACGCTGTGCACCCAGGCTAATCTATTATATAGATCTCAGCTGTCTGTTTAAATGTATGTATGTATGTATGTATGTATGTATGTATGTATGTATGTATGTATGCCTAAAATTTCGACAGAGGCGACAGATTTTCACGTGATCGATATTGTTTTGAAGCTTGACCCTTCGGACGACAAATATCAACAGATTGGCTAGAAACATTAATTCTTTCACCCTCAACTGGAAACGTTTCTACAGGGAGGGTCGCTTTTTTCGCCGATATTTTCAAAAGTCATCCCCTTTTTTCGATTGACTAGCCTTAATTTAAACCTCTATATATATATATATAGTAAGTTATAAAATATATATGGCGATTAAACTACACTGAATATTCTGCGTTTCATCCACTCTAGGACTCTTCAGGCGTATGCACAAATTTTGTGGTTGTCTGTCGTTTTTATATACGCACCTTCTATTGAGATTTTATTTAGCCAATTATAATTAAAGCACATAATAACAAAATATTAAATAAAAACAATGTAAACAACAACAAAATAAACAATAAAAAGTAGACACCATGACAAAAATAAAACTACCACCAGCAGAAATAATAATAATAATAATAATAATAATAATAATAATAATAATAATAATAATAAACCAACCCCGGACAATAACAACCATACTAGAAATAAAAAAAAAATACTAATAACGAACAAGATAAATGCAATTGTAGACACCGCACACTTTGCCCACTTATAAATAAATGTCTAACCAAAAGCGTAGTTTACCAGGCCACACTATTTGCGAAAGAAACCCCGAATAACAAGAAATATTACATAGGCATGACTTCCTTAGATTTCAAAATTCGATATTATGACCACAAAAGTACAGTCAACAATAAAAAACTCCGTATGAAAACAACGCTAGCAAATAAATACTGGGAACTCAAGGAAAGCGGACATTCGCCGGTAGTCGAATGGAAAATAATAAGACAAGCTACCACATGTAGAGACCTAGATGACCCATGTAGATTATGCCTTCATGAAAAATTGGCTATCCTGTACTTTAAAGAACCCCAACATCTATTAAACTGTAGAAGAGAAATAGCGAACAACTGTGTTCACAGGATATAATTTACTCTAGGATAGCGATACAAAACAATTTTAAAACTAACAAAAACAATAGAAAATAAATAAATTAATTAATTAAATAACCACGAATATACATAAACTATGACACATATATGTATGTATATATATGTATGTATATATATATATATATATTATATATAAACTAACTTATAAAAACATAACCTAGATTTAAAACAGGTAAAAAACTAGATATCCAGGCTAAATAGAGCACACACGAAAGAACGGGTCAACCAGAGGTCAAACAGGCCTCATTGGCTGAGAGGAAGGGCGCAGTGGATAGTAGAAAGCTGATTGGCTAACTAAAATCTCAATAGAAGGTGCGTATATAAAACCAACAGATAACCACAAAATTCGCGCATAAGCCTGAAGAGTCCTAGAGTGGATGAAACGCGGAATATTCAGTGTAGCTTAATCGCCATATATATTTTATAACTTACTAACTAGCTCTATCTACGTATTGACAACTTTTGAAGTAAATACTTAAAGTTTACGAATAAATTTATACTTTCGTATATTAATTTTATGTGAGTAAATGAAGTAGTTATATATATATATATATATATATATATATATATATATAGAGAGAGAGAGAGAGAGAGAGAGAGATAGATAGATAGATAGATAGATAGATAGATAGATATATAACCTGAGTTCATTCGGCTATAATCGAAACTGAAACCAAAATTATGAAGAATTCTTATTAAAATTATTTATAAAAGAGTTAAATAACATGAGTGCCATCACTTATAATCGGAACCGAAACGCAAAACTTATGAAGAATTCTTGGTAAAAGTAAATCGAAGTACATAACTATTAAGCGACCTGGATGTAAGCGTGATACAGAAAATAACACACACGCTATCGTGTAAGTATGCAGATAAAAATAATAATAATAATAATAATAATAATAATAATAATAATAATAATAATAATAATTATATATATATATATGTTCAAACACGTCTAATTGAACACGAAAGTTATTCTTTTTATATATTTTTTTCGTGCGTTTTTTTTTATTTAAGTGGGCATGTTTTATAAAATGGCACCCAAAATTGTTGTTTAGCCATATTCTACTCAAGCTCTTTTTATCATTGCATCAGATTATCACCAGATTCTAATATTTTACAAAGGACTAACAAACATAAAACAACCCCTAATAAACAATAATTTTTCCAATAATATCGTCGATAAGCACATAATACTCTATTTAAACTCACTCCACAATAAAAGCGTAAACTCTAACCCTCACAAAAACCACACCATCAAAGTAACCTATGAAAACCAACTACACACCAATTACAAAACAGATGAAAAATAATAACAAAACCTAATTAAAAGATACACCAAACCCAACGACCAGAACAAAAAGATCAAACTAATAATATATTATAGTAAAGTCCATCCCTACACTGTAGCGATCTCTAGATGCTGTAAAGACTTCTGCTGAAATAGTTTCTTACCTCAAACTTCTAGACTTTGGAGTTTCTTCCAGATTCCCTCTTTCCCCAACTGTACTGACATGCAGAAGTTCAAGTGTAACGTGAATAGACATCTTGCTGCTCGACTCCCTACATAGTATTACTGCAACTCCTGTCCCCGATAGTACCCCCTACATAATTTAAATATATTTGAATAAAATAAAATTTGTATCAGGTGTATTTGTTTTTATTAAAATTAAATTAACGCTTATATAATAGAACTCACACCTCTGACGTTAATGTCGCTTAGCTGACGCATCATTCAAAAAGACAACCACTGTAAAACAACACACGGACCTTTAGTACTAACTTTCTTTCTCCAACTTTACAACATGACAAGAAAGAAAAAGAAAAAGGAAACAAAATACTAAGGACGAAGTTTGACTACAATATATATATATATATATATATATATATATATAATTTAAAGGAGATTAGAACAATAGTCTAAAGAGCTGAGTGTATTTTAATGTAACAGTGAAATTACTAGTTTAATTAAAATACAGGAAATAGAAAGTGCTCGTTGTAATTTAGATATATAATAAGCTCGATAGTTAAATGTCCTAGAGCTAATTCAATATTAAGTAATGCGATTTATAATTTAAAATTTAAAAATCAAATTTTAATTAAAAATCAGTTTCATAAGAAGGAACAACAACAAAATCAATTATCTGTACGATCGTTTCGGAAAACAATGCTTTTTATTGTGGTATACATCAAGTTATGTAGAATAATTATATATAGATTTTTGGTAAGCAAGGTCTCCTCATCAGCAATCAAAGTAAGGCAGATGAATCTTTTAATTTTTCTTTTTTTGAAATCAGGAACTGTGGTTAAAGTAGTCATTTAGATGTTTGCTATAGCTTTTTATCTTATTGAATGATGAATTTTTAAAATTCGTCATTCAATAAGATAAAACGCTATAGCAAACATCTAAATGACTACTTTAACCACAGTTCCTGATTTCAAAAAATTAAAAGATTCATCTGCCTTACTTTGAATGCTAGGTTTATTTATGGTGTCTTTTAAATTCAATAAAAACCCTCCTAAATTTGCTGATGAGGAGACCTTGCTTACCAAAAAACTATATATAATTATTCTACATAACTTGATGTATACCACAATAAAAAGCATTGTTTTCCGAAACGATCGTACAGATAATTGATTTTGTTGTTGTTCCTTCTTATGAAACTGATTTTTAATTTAATTAAAATTTGATTTTTAAATTTTAAATTATAAATCACATTACTTATATATATATATATATATATATATATATATATATATATATATATATATATATATATATATATATATTATTACATTTTCACCCAAAACAATGCACATTGCCACTTTGATGTAGGGGGCTACTATCAGGGGAATAAGCTACAGGGGTACTATGTAGGGAGTTGGGCAGCAAGATGTCGGTTCGCGTAACACTTGAACCTCTGCATGTCAGTACAGTTGGGGAAGCAGGAACCCGGAAGGGAATTCCAAAGTCTAGCAGTTCTGGGGAATAAACTACTGGAGTAGAAGCCTCTTTTACATCTAGGGATCTCAACTGTGAAGGGACTGGATTTTGCTGCTTGTTGGTGTTTCTGGGGTATTTATGTCGAGGGTGTACAAGTGCTTGCAGTTCATCGGAGCATTCACCGTTAAAGTACTTGTAGAACCGACAGAGAGATGCTACATTTCGTCGATGGGACAGAGGCTGAAGTTTAGATGACAGTTCAGGACCTATCATAAATTGCAAACAAGTAAAATATGTGTTTATTTTCGTAATATTGCAGAGTAATTTGGCTTAAACCCCCCCCCAATTTTATAATTGAAAACAATAATAATACTAATACCACACTAAACCAAACTAATGTAGTGTATGAATTTATTTGCCCCTTCGAGCAATGTTTCTAAACTCACTTTAAAACTTATACAACGCATACATAGGTTTCACCACAACACTCTCCCGACGATTAACCTATCATTTAGCTGGCAATAGCGCCATAAAATCTAACATTCCATGATAAAAACCTACAGTCGTCCGACAATAGAAATATCTTAACTAACAATACGTTAACAATTGCGCACAACGACTAAAATTACTAAAAGCCATACTTATCAACAAACTACAGTCCCTTTTTAACCGGATCTAATGTAACACCGCGACAAATATACTAACAATATTTAATAACTAAAAAGAAACTAAATAAATAAACTATAAAATAAGAACATTTAAATCCAGGATAAAAATAATTCGCCCTCAACTTTCCTGCACCGACCGTTATAACCAATAAAAAAAACTAAAAAACTATAAATACGCGAAGCCTCCAAGGAAAAGAAAAAGATAACGATAACAACAACAACAACCGCCTTTAAATAGACGTAATACCCTACCGTAATACCACGTAAATGCCCACAACAAACACGATAAACAGCAGGGTCCCACCTCCACACAGTAGAGATCCCTAGATGTAAGAAAGACTTCTACTCTAATCGCTCCTTCCCCAGAACTGTTAGACTTTGAAATGCCCTTCCGGGTGCCTGCTTCCTCAACTGCACTGACATGCAGAAGTTTAAGTGTAATCTGAACAGACATCTTACTGCTTAACTTCTTACATATTATTTCTGCAACTTATGTCCATGGTAGTAACTCCCTCACATCAAAGTGGCATTGTGCCATGTTTGGGGTGAAAATGTAATTTAAAAGTATATATATATATATATATATATATATATATATATATATATATATATATATATATATATATATATGTTGCTCCTGTGACATAGTACTGGTCTAGCATGCAAAAGACTCGGGTTTCGAATCCCGAGTTTGGATATATCTAACTGATGAGCCCAAATAAAGGCGAAATTCGTGTCTTCGACTTCCGGTGTGTTGGTTGTCATGATTCTTGTGAGCTGCGATGTTCTTTGACTATAGAAATAATCTTATAATCTCTCAAATTATGAAAATTCTATTACTAATTGCTCGCTAGCTTAGCCTGTTGGATCGAATCGTCCTAGTGAGTCTAAAATTCTTACATCGACTTGGATCATTGTTGGTTGTATGTTTGAGTCGTAGTATGTTAATTCTATAATCGTATTTCGCCGAGGTTTGCTTGATCTGTGTTGGTTAATAGGCTTTATTGTGTGGCTCATGTGGCAGAGTACCGTCTTGCATGCAAGGCGCTCGGATACCGAGTTTGAATCTCGTACTGATGAGCCCAAATGAGGGCGAACATCGTTTGTTGGACTTCCGATTTGTTGGATGTCATGGTTCCTGTGAGCTGCGACATTGTTTGATTTTGGAAATAATTATATATATATATATATATATATATATATATATATATATATATATATATATATATATATATATATTAAACGATGTACTCAGTGCTGCCCGGTATTGAGCGTAACGTTAAATTCCTTTAAAAACTAAGTAAAAAATACTGAAATAAAGTGAGACATGTGCATGCAAGCATTTGATTTTTCCTATGAAGTTCACTCGTTGTTAGTAAAAAAGGGATTTTAGCTGAGATCGAAACCAAAACCTTAAAACAATGAGTCGATTTTTACGTCTTAGCAGTCCTTTTCCATATTAAAAAGTTTCCCACATGTCCGCATACCCTATATACCAAATTTCAAGTCTTCAAAATCTGAGAAGTCCTCACACTCACACACATATATTCTCATCTGTATATGTGTGTGTATGTGTGGGTGTGTATGATTACTTGATTAAATCAAATAAATAAACAGACGAAGATAAAATTTTATGCGTAAATTTTCAGTAATTACTTCAACAGTGCTCAATACATTAGAAGAGCTAGGAAGTACGTTATGAAAATATATATGGCAATTAAGCTACACAGAATATTTCGCATTTCATTCGCGTGAGAATTCGTCAGGCTTATGCGAAATGTTCTGATTATCGCACGTTTATATATATGCATGATATTGAATTTTCTAGTTAGCCAATCAGCTTCCTAGTTGCCCTCGCGCCCATCCTAATGAGCAAATGGGCAGACACTTACAGGACGAAGGCACACTTTACCTCCTGTTTACCCCTTCTCTTTGTGTGTATTTATGGGAAGGGTAGATAACCTTTTGTTGTAGTAAGCTGACGTACTTTCAGCTTAATTGAATTCAGTTTACTTGGCATATATATTTTCATAACATACTACTACTACTACTACTACTACTACTACTACTATGACTACACACACACACACATATATATATATATAAACATCTTACTCTTAACATTCCTAACCCATCCACTCGCCTTAAAAGAAAGAAAAATATCTGCTTTAATCCTCTATTTAGCTCAAGTGTAAAAAATAATATGCCTAATGAATTCTTTAACATTAAAGAAAACTCCTTCAAGTACCCACAGCGAGATAGCTCCATATATATATATATATAAAAGCGAAAATGTATGTACGTATGCTTGTGTGTCTGCTAAAACCTTTCGACAGACAGAACAAAAATTCACAAATTTGATCTCATATGAAAGCCCCATCCTTCGCCCGACAAATATCGAAAAATTGGCTAAAAAACGTTAATCTTTTCACCCTGAAAGCATCACTTTTCTACAGGGGGGTCAGCAAAAACCGTCCTCTCATGACGAATTCGCTTCTACACATGTGTCATACGGCGTCGTAACCTAATTTAGTTTGAAGATTTTAAAAAATTAGCAAATTTCGTATACGTCGTGTAAGGTCAGTTAGTTAGAGCGCAACGTTCGTTTTTCTGTTGTTTTTTTTTACTTCGCTTATTCTTAGGTTTTCATTAACACCCCCTACCCCCGACCGCCAACATACACCCAAAACCACCCGGGCAACGCCGGGTACCCACCGATTTATTTTTAATTTTAATATTGAAACAGCCAGAATAAGCCATTTTTCACGTGTTTTCTTTTAATTATTTTTCAGATTTTTTAAAGAAGTTTTAACGTTCGTTTTTCTGTTTTCTTTTTTGTTTTTGTTTTTCCGATTTTTGCATTTACCATCGTTCGTTTCCCTTACGTTAGTATTTTTTGTGTTTCTTCCGATTTTTAAATTTTTATTTAATATTTAAAAATATTTACTTCGCTTATTCTTATGTTTTGATTATCCCCCCATCCCCCACAACTCCGCTTTATTTTTCAGATTTTTTAAAGAAGCTTTAACGTTCGTTTTTCTGTTTTCTTTTATTCTTTTTTTCTTCGCTTATTCTTGGGTTTTGATAAACACCCCGACCCCCGCCAGAGCACACACACCTCCTAACACTCGGGCAACGCCAGGTACCCCCCCCCCTAGTATAACAATAAATACGAAATTTGCATTCAAAATATCATATTAAAGCATATTTTACGACCGGGCAAAACTGGGCGGCCTGCTAGTCTATATATATAAAAGTGAAAATTTGTGTATGTATGTATGTTTGTTTGTGTGTTTGTATGTCTAGCAAAAAACTTTCGACATGGTTCACGGATTTTCACGAGATTGGTATTATTTTAAAGCCCGATCCTTCACCCGACAAATATCCAAAAATTGGCCAAAAACATTAATTCATTCATTCTGAAATCTACTTCACCGAAAGCAATAATATAATGAACTTCAAAAGCGACCTAGTCACTTTTTGCTGACATAAGACTAAATTTAAATAAGATCAATTTAAAATTACTTAACTTAGAATAATTCCTTAAAGTCTCATTTCCATCAATTACAGATTTCCCCTTTTACTTCCTCAGCACTTTATGTTATCCCTATCTTATATTTTCTTATATTCCCTATCCTTTCCCCCTCCCTTTGATCGGCTGGCCTTCCCGCTTTCCTTCCCTGCCGACTTTGCTGGAATGTTTATGCATGTGCACATGTATTTATCTTCTGTGCATTTGTTGACTTGAGCATCTATGCTCTGGCGTGTATATGCGCTCTAATGTTTGTATTCATGTAGGTTTTTTGGATTTACTTATGAATAGGTATACGTACATTTATACAGGAGTTCGAGTATAATTCTATCCATTTATTCTCTCCTTTCTATTGGTTGTACGATCACAAAGTCGGCAAGCGCCACCCGACTTCTATCTCCTCTAATTACCATTTATTCTTTTTTTAATTCCCACAATCCACAAATACTCTCAATAAAAACCTTCTACCCCCAATTTCTTCCTAGCAAAAATCTTATAACCTCCAAATTCTTCAAAAAAGAACTTTAATATTCATGTTTAACCCTCGTTAATAATCACATAAAACAATACCCACTCACGCACTCGACTTCGCCCCCCTCACTGCCCTAATTTCCTATTTTTGCACAGATAGGGTGTCATGACAACCAGATCATCATCTTCTCTTACTACACCGCGTTTTAACTGCCTTGACGTTAGACCAATACACTCTCTCACCTTTGAATGAACTAAATCCACCGTGTGATAATATTCCACATTTATTCTTCAAATCACTTTCTTGTTTGGATATCTTCACTGACCAGATCTCTTCATATATGCCTATCAACTAAGATATTTAATCTTTGGACCATTTATAATCTCCAACAACATGCTTATTTTATTTCTACCACTTTCTCGGACACACTTTATTTTGGACTCACAACCATGAAACACACTCTCACGTGAAACCAATTTTTTTCTTTTTACCCACCTCATCTGTTTCATTATTCTACATTTCACTTTCACGTTAGTATGATCCTTTTCATACTTAGTATCTGTAAATACTTTACGGGCAAAATTTCTTTATACACTTTACTAATTCCTTCCCTGTGACGAGAAAGTATTTCTTCGAAACTTCGCACTTTCACATCTATTTGTGTTTCCTTTCTGAAAAATAAATGTGTGTTTAACTCTTGGTAAAGTGCTTCTCAACATGTTTTTATTAAACCTATGTACATGTATATGTATATATATATATACATATATATATATATATATAGAGAGAGAGAGAGAGACAGACAGACAGACAGACAGAGAGATCTTATTCGTGCACAAATACATCAATGTCTTACAATATTATATTGAAATATGTTTTAAAACATTAATCCGACAGTGGTATTGCTTCTGATGGGCGGATGTATGGCTCTGTTCAAACGTAAGAATTATTTACCTTATCTTTTTGCAAAATAGCTTGTTTATTGTTAATTGCCTGAAGTTTTATTTCTGGGTCATGACGACAGGCTTATTCATTTTTGTATTCAAACTCTCCCTTGGCCTTGTATTTAATATCTTGGAGTAGAGATAAATAAATACTTACCACCCATTTGCTTAGTTTTATTTTCATTGTTTAATTAATATAAATCTCAGAATTACAAAATGCAATGATAAAACAGTAAATTTTAATTAAAAAAATATGAACACAAGAACTACGCATATATTTTGTGCTCTTGTTCAAACGCGGCCACGACGCTTCCCGACATAAATAGTCCAAGAAAGTTATAGGAGCGGTGGCAACGTAGCCGTCTGTGAGTTCGGTTCATGGAAGCACCACTTATAGGGGATAGGTTTAGCCCGAAGCCCTACTCAAGCTGCAAGTCGGCTAATAAGAATTCTATGAAAATCCTGGATAGATCCGCACCTGTATCCGTCGCTTTCTGGTCATCTCTGCTGCTACGTTTGGTAAGCAAAAACGTCTCAAAAGCTGAGCCACAAACCAATGGAGTGAGAGTGACTACATTGCTTGTGTGCCATTATGTTCTATATTCTTGTGTCACACCTTCCCCAACTTCATATGCTTTGCTGCTTTCATTGTCGAGAGTAAAAATCTCAAATTGGCGGATTAACTAATAGCTGCGATCAACAATACGACTAGATAATCCTGAGGCATGCCCTTCGTGAGTTTTATGCAGAAGTCTGGCTCGTTTAACAACAGAGAGGTAACAGTGGCTACGTAGTTAACAACGTAGAATTACAACCTGGGTGCGTCAAGTTCAAATCCAGTTGATTCCACTGAGACCCATTTATTTAGGGATGTTGGCAACTATCATAAATATACAATGTATTTCTAGAAAGAATTCTAACAAGAAACATGCAAGGAAAATGAACGCTAACAATAATAATCTCATTCATTCAAAATAAATGAATGATGCTCAACAAAAACAAACATAGCAGCATCAACATCAGTATCATCAACAACAACAACCAACCAACATTAACATAAACTAAATGAGAAAACTCCAGGAGATATCGGAGACTAGGAAGTTGATTTTAGAAATTCTGTTATTGTAAGGTGAACTTTAAAGATAAAGAAGGGAGGAGACTACCAAACACTTTTGACACTAAAATTTAGAAATAAATAATTTTATATTACTCATTTGAAGGTGTCAGAGAAATATGTAAAACACTTGATGTCAGAATTTAAAAAGCGTTCCATCATCAAAATCAAATATGTTAAGTGAAACTATCTATAAATTGTTTCTATATGAGATCCATAATAAAATGTATTTTTCTGAAAATGGTTATTATTTTTTTAGCACTTTAATATTTTTCTTTTTTTGTGTACTAGCGTGTAACTGCTTATCAAGCTTAAAGACCGAACATGAGTGTTGCTGACCGTTTATCAAGAACATGTTTACATTGGACTTGAAAACGACCATGTTGTAGGCAATAGAAAAACAGATCCGGCGTCTAGAGTTCCACAAGCAGGCCGTTCTAGGAAATAAACTTTCATGGATCTGATATAAGTTTTTCATTTCAGGTTTGGAGTGAAGTTCGTTCCCGGTCGACTATGCGTTACTATTCTCCATAAACACCTGCGATGCGTGTCAAAATGGGTATTTCGCCCCAGGTTAGCTCTCAACCGAACAATACCTGGTTTAGTTACCCACGTACTCACGTCAAATTAACACTACATACATTCCTATCATTTTGCGTGACCTGCCGGGAGAAATTTATCCGCGCTGACATTACAATCGAACCAAAATATTGAACGTATCAGGTTATCACCGAATTGATCTATCGTATTTTTCTCATCCCAATCCTCCTGCCGGCATTATCAACGCAACCGCGTGGAGGTAGGGCAAAGTTCACATGTATTGACTTTTGCGCTACGCACCTGCGTCATATTTCTTACAGAGGACACCATTACACCATGCAATTATGGACACTCAGTCGGAAGCAAACGGGGAGGATGATGGTGCACAAAGGTATAGATTTAAATATTACTTGTTGCATAACAGGCATACAAAAATTTTATATGCGTCCGTGCGTCTTTAAAAGAGGCCCTATCTATCTGTCTGTCGGTCACAGTATTTTTGTCGGTGTGATACGCTTTATTTTAAAACCTCTCTTTAGTTTAGGTGCTACGCGTACGCTTGAAATAAAATTATTAAATACGAATTTCATACGAAAATAAGTCGCCTGTTCCAACGACACCCATGTACACATACCTTATATAAATTTAGGTATGTGTTTATGTTTTTCTATGTATTTATGTACAGGATTAACTGTTAAACTAATTACCCGCCATTATACATTTTAGAACACAGATGCGAAGGGTAAGTTGTCTAAATATAGACTATATTTAATTTAATATAATTTTATGCTAAAGTAGTAAAAGAGGATGGAATCCCTTCGTGAAAATTCAGATACTTCATACTTTTTCGAATCTTTAACAATTAAATATAGATATCAATTATAAATATTCTCCTAAATTAAAATTTTGGGGTGTATTTTAAAGAGTTTTGTGATACATAAGATACGGAGATCCCTCCCATTTGAAAGTTCGAATATATCAGAATTGCATTAAATTTGATCCATAATAATAGAAAGTAACTAAGCAAATTTTGTCCTCGAAGCTCTTTAATTTTAGACATTTTATAGTATCAAAATTGTCCAATAGATTTTAATTAAAATAAGAATAAAAGATTATAGAGATAAGGTTTAATACAATTATATCCATATTTAATCTTTCGCGAGGTGCTGTAAAACTATTCTGTTCGAGAAATATTATCTTTACATGCATGCAGTAATAATGTATGGTTTTGTGTTCGAAGTGAGTGTTCAAAACCCGTGTGTTCACTTTTACATGCAAAGTCAAAAAAAATACATGCAGTTACTCAAAAGTCAATAGAAAATACACGCAGTTATTCAAATGTAAAGAGAAAATACACGCAGTAACTCAAAAGTCAATAGAAAATACATGCAGTTACTCAAACGTCAAAAGAAAATATACGCAGTTATTCAAAAGTAAAAAGAAAACACATGCAGTTACTCAAAAGTCAAAAGAAAATACACGCAGTTATTCAAATGTCAAGAGAAAATACATGCAGTTACGCAAAAGTCAATAGAAAATACACGCAGTTACTAAAAAGTCAAGAGAAAATACATGCAGTTACTAAAAAGTCAAAAGAAAATACACGCAGTTATTCAAATGTCAAGAGAAAATACACGCAGTTACTCAAAATTCAAGAGAAAATACATGCAGTTACTCAAAAGTAAATAGAAAATACATGCAGTTCCTCAAAAGTCAAAATAAAATACACGCAGTTGTTCAAAAGTCAAAAGAAAATACACGCAGTTATTCAAAAGTCAAGAGAAAATACACGCAGTTATTCAAAAGTCAAAAGAAAATACACGCAGTTATTCAAAAGTCAAAAGAAAATACACGCAGTTATTCAAAAGTCAAGAGAAAATACACGCAGTTATTCAAAAGTCAAAAGAAAATACACGCAGTTATTCAAAAGTCAAAAGAAAATACACGCAGTTACTCAAAAGTCAAGAGAAAATACATGCAGTTACTCAAAAGGCAAAAGAAAATACACGTAGTTATTCAAAAGTCAAGAGAAAATACACGCAGTTACTTAAAAGTCAGGAGAAAATACACGCAGTTACTCAAAAGTCAAAAGCAAATACACGCAGTTACTCAAAAGTCAAAAGAAAATACACGCAGTTACTCAAAAGTCAAGAGAAAATACACGCAGTTATTCAAAAGTCAATAGAAAATACATGCAGTTATTCAAAAGTCAAAAGAAAATACACGCAGTTATTACAAAATTCAAAAGAAAATACACGCAGTTATTCAAAAGTCAAAAGAAAATACACGCAGTTACTCAAAAGTCAAAAGAAAATACACGCAGTTATTCAAAAGTCAAAAGAAAATACACGCAGTTACTCAAAAGTCAAAAGAAAATACACCCAGTTATTCAAAAGTCAAGAGAAAATACACGCAGTTATTCAAAAGTCAAAAGAAAATACACGCAGTTACTCAAAAGTAAAAAGAAAATACACCCAGTTATTCAAAAGTCAAGAGAAAATACACGCAGTTACTCAAAAGTCAAGAGAAAATACACGCAGTTACTCAAAAGTCAAAAGAAAATACACGCAGTTACTCAAAAGTCAAAAGAAAATACACGCAGTTACTCAAAGGTCAAGAGAAAATACACGCAGTTACTCAAAAGTCAAAGAATATACACGCAGTTATTCAAAAGTCAAAAGAAAATACACGCAGTTATTCAAAAGTCAAGAGAAAATACACGCAGTTATTCAAAAGTCAAAAGAAAATACACGCAGTTACTCAAAAGTCAAAAGAAAATACACGCAGTTATTCAAAAGTCAAGAGAAAATACATGCAGTTATTCATAAGTCAAAAGAAAATACACGCAGTTATTCAAAAGTCAGGGGAAAATACATGCATTTACTCAAAAGTCAAGAGAAAATACACGCAGTTACTTAAAAGTCAAGAGAAAATACACGCAGTTATTCAAAAGTCAAGAGAAAATACATGTAGTTATTCCAAAGTCAAGAGAAAATACACGCAGTTATTCAAAAGTCAAAAGAAAACACACGCAGTTACACTAAAGTCAGGGGAAAATAGATGCATTTACTCAAAATCAATGGAAAATACACGCAGTTACTCAAAAGGTAAGGGAAAATACACGCAGTTACTCAAAAGTCAAGGGAAAATACACGTAGTTACTCAAAAGTCAAGAGAAAATACACGCAGTTATTACAAAGTCAAGAGAAAATACACGTAGTTACTCAAAAGTCAAGAGAAAATACACGCAGTTACTCAAAAGTCAGGGGAAAATACATGCATTTACTCAAAAGTCAATGCAAAATACATGCAGTTACTCAAAAGGTAAGGGAAAATACAAGCAGTTACTCAAAAGTCAAGGGAAAATACACGCAGTTATTCAAAAGTCAAGGGAAAATACACGCAGTTACTCAAAAGTCAAGGGAAAATACAAGATGTTCCCTTGGCTGTGTCTAATTACCAACTTCTTTTCTTGACGTCAAACAATTTACCAACCGAACTTGATTCCTTAGTTCTAACGCCGAAGTAAAAATGTTCTCTTTCGATATCAACTGTACAATACAGTTATAGCTATACATGCTTGCGTATAATTCCTTAGACGTCATGCGTTTCCTCTGCTATTTTGTCTAATTTTTAGATTTGTTGCAAATATCGTATGATCCTAATCTGTTTTTGTTGAACCTTCTTCACTTTTATCGATATTTTAGATGCGTCTGTGAATCCAATATAATTGGTTCTGCTCGTGTGTAGATTGATCGTTCACGTATATTAAATGTTAAATGCCTCCATGTATCTCTAGAAAAAGATTTGTCTGTCACGTTTAAATTTAAATAATACGTGAAAAAAAAAACTTATTTCTGTCCATTTCACATAAGAGAATCAACGCAACGTTGAGCTATGCTGGAATTAGTGCGGCATCCTCCATTACCCCTTGGTACAATCTATAATGAAAAAGGAGCTTTCAAGTCACCATCGATTATAGTCAGCCACTAAGCTTTCTTTTTGCTGTTAAGGTTTGTTAACCGAACGCCCCCCCCGCTAAACCCCCAAAATATGACCCATATCAAATGAGCCTCTTAAACTTCAGTGGCAATAAACCTTGTTTGTCATAAATGAAATATAAATGATTTTGGAAATATTCTCGGGGATCTGTCAAGTTTTTACTTGTAATAATACACCCTTCATCAAACGCGCAGATCAAATGAGCGCATTTATTTAAGATAAATATAAAAAAAAAAGAAATTCAAATATTGTTTCTTGTTTGTGAGTCTTCTGTTTGTACATCAAATGCTCAGAGCTAAACGCGCAGATGTAAGGGTTATGTTATTTTAGAAATGTAAAGGGTGTCCAAAAAGTAACTGAAGGGTTTGGAACTAAATAGATTCTTTATTTTTCATATCTTTCTGTAATTTTAACACAATATGACATTGGGAATTTTTTTAAACAAATGCAACATTCAAACAATATTTATTTATGAAAAATAATGTCTTTTAAATATTGCCCATTTTCAGCTTCGCATATTTGTGCTCTTTTCAAAACAGACTTGACTAGCCCCGACTTTTTGTGGAGGATATCTTAAAGAAAGAGTCTATGCAAGAATTGAAGGAAAACATCAGGAACGAAATAAGGGAGTTAAATACCAATCCAAAGATTCTGCAATTTGTCATGAATAATGTTTAAGAGAGAGCACATACATTCGAAGCTGAAAATGGGCAACATTTAAAAGACATTATTTTCCAGAAATAAAGATCATTTGAATTTTGCATTTTTTTTTAAATCTTTCTAATAATTCAGATTGTGTTAAAATTACAGAAAGATATCATCAAAAATAAAGAATCTGTTTATGTTCAAAATCCTTCAGTAGCTTTTTGGACACCCTGTACAAACATATCTACAAGTAGTTGCATAGGTCGAGTGACTTTTCACGCTTATGATTTACATAGTAATTTCGTAAATACGTGTAAATTTGAAGTATCATGTGTGTTTGTTACGTATGCATTTGATATATTATGTTGGTGTAAAAATAATGTCGTTTTTTCACCTTCAACTTTATATATAAAAACGACATTATTTTTTGCACCAACCTAATAACATTTCATCGTTCTATATCGCTAACTACTGAAGTTGAAATAGCATTTTATTTGTACTATTACTCTTCTATTTGAAATGCGATTTTCATAAATAAACTGGCAGATTGTATGAACGAATCTTCTCCTGTTGTGGGAGATGGTTGTTGCTTTTTTGTGAAAATAGAAACGGCTAAATAAGAAAATAGTCTTCTTTCATTCTTCTTCCCTTCAGAGTGCAAGAACAAGACGCAATGTGCACAGGTGCATGCATGCCTTAACATAATTTGAACTCGAAACGTTCCGAAAAAAATAACTGCCAGCGCATACACACACACGTGTATGCACACACATATGCGTATGTGTCTATGTAACTTATAAAATTCGACAAAATAATTTAATATACATAGATCCCTTTCATAACAAAATGCTAAGGTCTTATGTACGGAATGAAGAGAAACTGTAATCTTAAGGAGATTATTATCCCCGTAAGTATAGGAGCAACCGGATTCATGAGAAAGAATTTAAAAAACTACCTAGAGAATATAGCCGGTGAATCAAGTGCAAGAGAAATACAAACAATTTCACTCAAAGGAACGGTTAGAATCTTAAAAAGATGTCTTGGTATTATTGACTAAAATAGTAGGCGAATGTCTAGCATACGGAGTAAAAACAAAATGATGAGAAAATTAAAATAAAAATGATATAAGAGTGCATGTGTGCAAAAATTATATTTTCGAATTTCATAACTTAAAACTAATGATCGTTGCATCTGAAATTTCGATATTTGATTTTAGCTAGCAGCATTATATATTTTCTTTCCTTCTGACATGTTTATTTATTTATTCATTTTATTTTATTTTATTTTTGAAATATCAAAATATTTTCTGATTAAGCTTGTTATTATAAATATTCTGGTTTAAAAGACTGCGCTGATGCAGACAACAAATACTACAAGGGAAATAAATGTATGCAGGTTACAATATGAGTTATTTTCTCTAATATTATTTAAGTAATTATGAAATATTTTTTACATTTTAATTTGTTTTGTTCTCTTTTCTGACTCTTATATTAATATCATGTATGGGCAATTCCTGTATCTGAGTTTGCTTCACGTCTATACGTAATTTACGCACTGTTGTATTTTATTTTATTTTTAATCTAAATTTTATTTCCTTTCATAATACGGTGCAGGGTCGATTCATTATAGATGAATGCATGAATATTAATATAATTATACACCATTTTATTCCATACATAACACTGGTTAACAACAACATTTTTGTTGTTTGCGTTTTGTTAGGACGAAACTGAGGCGCTGAATCATAAAATTCACCTGGAATTTGCTCAATCAGATAAGGTTTTTTTGAACGATAATCACATGTTTTTACGGTTTTATTCATATATACGCATGTGTGGAGCATTTTAGAACAAGTTTGTGAGATAAAAATGCCATGTTTTGATTGGGAATGAATATTTTAATGATAAGAAGTATTCAGATCCGATTTGGGGGTTTTATGTCTAAAAGGGATTAGTTTCAAGTCATAAACCTCGAAATCTTCCAAAAATTGATGTTCAGAATACACTAAGAATGATTGGCATGTACGGGAGAGATTAGTGATTTGCAAAGAAAAAAAACGTTATCAATAACCCTCTGCTGGACAAAAATGAAATACTCTTCCTACCGCTATGCATCAAGCTCGGCTAATTAAGCAGTTCACTACGTCTTTGGAAACGGATTGTTACTGCTTCACTTACTTTTGTCAGGCTTTTTCCAAGATTATCTATGGGGGAGTTTAAAGTTAGCATCTTTAACGGTCCTCAAAGCCGGCATCTCATCAGAGATCTAGAGTTCGAAAACTCAATGAACGAAGTTGAACTGGAAGCATGGAAGTAATTTGTTTTGGTAGTGAATAGCTTTCTTAGCAACAATAAGGCTAGAAACTACGCAGAACTTGTCGCCAACATGTTAACTGCTTTCAGAAACGTGGACAGAAACATGTGTGTCAAAGTGCACTCCCTATTTCTACACATGGGCCAGTTTTCTCAGAACGTGGGTTCAATGAGTGACGAGCAAGAGAGAGATTCCATTAGGACCTGAAAGTTATAGAGACCAGGTACCAGAGTTACTATGACGTAGTCATGATGGCTGACTACTGTTAGACTATAAAGAGATTGTCGCTGAGCTTTCAAGAAGTTCGACGAAACGGAAGGTCAATCCCTTAAGTTTAAACAATGGTGTGGCGACACGCAATTTACGTGTACTTACCTTTACCAATGCCCATCATTCAGTTTATAGTAATCGACGTGTTTTATCAGGTAATTAATATATGTTGTTGGCAAAAAAAAAAAAACATATTTAGTATGATATGTATTGACAAAAATCAACTGATAATGCCACAAAAAATGTAATCAATTTTGTCATAGGACAAAAAATGTGATCGACTTTGTCACAAACTAACTTAGCATAAAAACCTGATCTGATGGAGAGAAACGTGTGCCAACCACCCTGAGTCAGTTGCAGAAATCTAGATAACAAATTGTTATTTTTCTGACTTTAATCCATGAAAATGAACCCCAACCATAACAGCTATTTAGATAATCCGCACCGCAATACTTTAAAGATAATCGAGGATAAGTTGATGCTAACTTAAATTACATGTTTGTCTGTAAAAGATGAGCTTTTCACCTGTCAATCATTTTTATTTTATTTTTCTATTTACTTTTTATTTATTTTATCTATGTCCCAAAGCCTAGCTGGAGTCCGAACACGGTACCCCCGTAATAATAATAATAAAGGGTTGGGTTCGAGACTCCTAACAAACAGTTCCCCAGTGCGATACAAAACACCTGACGAAGGCCGGAGGGCAAAACGGCCGAAACGTTGTGACAATAACAACGAAGATGAGGAAGTCAGTCTGACAATCTCAATCAATGAAAACACCTCATCTCAAAAATACAGACAATTACCTTACAATAAGGTAACAAATTTAAGCAATATAGCAAAGTAAAAGTTTTGATAAAGTATGTGTAGTATATATTGTGCGACCACTTTGTGTATTTATGCGCTTTTAATCGCATCTGCTTTATGATTATTATTTACTACCTAAAAAATCACACAGACCGTCATTTCTCTTTAGGAACTACTTGTGAAGTTCTCTGGACTCTGCGTGACAAATCTCCTCGAATTTCCCGTCTTTTCTACCTTTTTCGATAGCCTTTACAAAAGCATTTGCGTTATGCTTACCATTGTTTTCTCGACGTTGATCATTGGTTTTCACTGAAATTTAGATGGCAATAAGCCTCCCCAAGGCCCCAGTCCTCTTTACACTCATCCAGCGGAGGTCTGACTAGTGCTATCTCTTCTTGGTCTTTCCATTTGCTTTGATCCTCGTCACTTATTTGGTATAGTGTCAGCTTATGGTGACATACACACACGCAAACAAACAAAAAGTGGAGTGATCGGAACGCAGAGGCGCATGGAAGTACCTTGCAATACCGTTTCAGTTTTCATGGTCCCATGTGATGTTCCTTTGTGTTCCTTTGTGTTTTATTAAAATTAATATATTATTATTATTATTATTATTATTATTATTACTTATTTATTTATTTTTATTTACTTATTTATTCATTTATTTTTATTTGCTATCACTAATTTATTTATTGAAATAAAAGTACAATACCGTTAAGTAATAAAACGAACTTTTAAAAATCCAATCAAAAAAATGATTCTTAAATTAAATCCATCAGAATGCATTTCTGTTTCTTCGTAAATAAGTCAGTCGTTTTAATATTTTGTTAACAGTTGAAAGAAAATGAATTGCTTTCAAATTTCAAAGAAATATGTCAGCATTTAAACGTCCAAAACAGTGGGTTAAACTGGCTTGAAAATTATTGGCAGATTCTCATATATTAGAAGATTGAAAACAGAAGTGTTTTATATTAAATAATTTTATACATGTGGGTGAAAATATATTACTTTAAAAAGAAAATTAGACAGTGTTTTATAATAATGGGGTTCATTTAAAAATGTAAGGACCAGACGATACTGCAATAATGAAATTTACTTTTAAAAATTCAATTTAAAAATAGTATATTTCGGATTTTTTTAATAGAACATGATCGTTAATCTGGCCGATGTAAATTACCACGTTCTCTGGGTACATATTTTTTTAACTTGAACTCGCAACGCAGTGGTTAAATTCATTGATTAACAATCACACGTCAGTGAATCTTTTGGATGTTGAAGGTTCAATCTTCACTATAGGTGATAACAGTTAAGAATAACATAACTTAATAGTTCTGGCGGTCACGGCTGATACGGAACGAGAACACGGTGAATTAAATAAAGAGTTCAAAGTTTAGTCTAGATTCGTGAGTTCGACATAAGAAGTCATCAGTTCCAATAGAAAGTTCAACTCGAAGATTTCCAAGTTCGAGAAGAAGGTGCCTGAGTTCGAAAATGTACACCTGAAGAAGATCGGAGATTGCGTCCGTCAAACCGTTGTGGATATATAGGGACTAAGATAGTATTAGAAACCATACAAATAAAGCAATAATAATTTTATAATAACGGGTTCACACAATGTACATTTTTTTTCTATAAAAAACAAAAGAAAGAAAAAGAAAAGACAGAAACATGAAAGTGAAAAAAAAAAATCCCTGTCAACACCGAGTGAGTTAGAACATAAATGGATCCATTATCTTTACTTCGTCGGATGCTTAAAAGATAGTCCTTACAAGTAGTTAATTATATCATGTAAACATATAAACTGAAGAAGATAAAAGTATATAGAGAAAAGGCGTTCGGACGTACAATTAGAATGCTTAATCAACGGCCCGCTTTTTAGGGTTTAAACGCGAGGAGGGACTTCTTTCGCGTTATTGACTATTCCGACTACTATTACAACTGTCTGGATTTATAGTCGTAGTGCTACTGCTGCTTAAGGATTATTACTACTGATACTACGTGCACTACTACTACTATTATTATTACTACTGTCAGTGTTTCTCTTGCGTTTTGCGGGAGACCGAGCGAAAAAGCAAGTACGATAATACGGAGATGCCGGTAATCGGCTTTACGAGCGCTACTTAAAACCGCCTATATGCAAACACGGAAAGAACATTAAGGACTTAAAACTTTAAACACAAAAGAGACGAACAAAAAAAAGGGCTCATTTTTAAGGGGTGCAAAATAAGAAAAAAAATCATATTATATATTCTTGCTGTGCTCCTTTTTTATTGGGTTATGTTTTTTTTCTATCGTCACACGCTTTTGGATATATACCTACGGGAAAAAAATATTTTTTTTTATTTAATTTAATTTATTTTGTCTGGTGGATATATCAAAATCTATATCGACAACGTTATTTTGGTAACTGCTGTGTGGTTATAACTTGCTCTCATCCCTTTCTCCCGAAAAAGAGAAAGAAAAGGAGAGCAAGAGCGAATCTTTAAAGAAAGATTCAGCGCGCAGTAACCCGACAAGTCGCGCAATAAAGCCGTACCTCTTGAATTAAGGGCTATTTTAAAAGCCCCGAAAGGAAAAGAAAAACAAAAACCAAAAAGAAAGAAAAATGTGTAAATAAAAACCAAATTTATACTAAATTAAAAATGAAAGAAAAGAAAAATAAATACATTTTCTTATATAAAAAGTGAAAAACAAACACCTTAAAAATAAAACAAACACACAAACAAATAAAATACATTTAACGTTTAATAAATATGCATATATGTTTACTGAAAAAGATAAACGAAACGATATTTAATTCATTTTTAATTTCAAGAATTTAAAAACTACCATGTTATGTTTTTCTAGATTTAATACAAAAAAAACAACCACAATAACAGCAAGCAAAGAAAAAAGTTAACGCAAAAAGTAACAGATAAAAATAAAGTAAAAATAAAAACGTTAAAAAAAAACGATTTGAAAAAAGTGTTTCACAAAGAAAAGGGAAAAAGAAAGAAATACATGTGTATACTTATATACATACATTGTTATGAAAACGAATCTTCATCCTCCTGGAGTATAAATTCCTGAAATCGGAAAAAGAATTACTTTTCGTGCGTGTTCTAATAATAAATGTTTGTTTTATCCTGGGAAAACGGAGAGAGCTTCGGTAAGAAGAGAAACATTTACGATGAAATAGTGAAGATCGCCATGCAATTACGGACAGGTACATAAAACGCACACACGGTAATATCCACGTTTATTTTATTTCTTATTTTAACTTTGCTGCTTTTATTGGTTTCATGAATATATTTGCCTCAATTAACAAAACAACAAAACAAAAAACAACACGCTATAAAATGTATGCAAACACAAGCCCGTTTACAGATACACACACACACACACACTAACACACGCGCACACACACATACACGCAGGTCCTCATACACGCACACACACACATACACACATATATATATATATAAAATAGGACAATTTATGATGAGTTTATTGATCAATTCAGTAAGTACTAAACATCATAGATAAAGAGGGGTTATGGAGGCTCTTTATGCCATTGCATTTTAAAGTCTAGTGCTTCTCATCAGAATAAGAGAAAAGAAATAAACTCATATACTCTTATATTTATTTTAATTTGTCTTAAATTTTATTATGTTATGCCTCACCCTCAAGTATACAGCTTATATCATGATAAGTTCCTGCATAAAAAATCATCTGAACTTTTAAAATTTTCTTGATACGCATCCATCTGTTCATATATACATATGCATCATTATATATATATATATATATATATATATATATATATATATATACTGATGCATATGTATATACTGATGCATATGTATATACGAAAAGATGGATGCGCTAAGCTTTATTTTCTATTATTATTTACACGAATAATAGTATTAACCAAACCGCGATATTCAATACAAACAAACGTCACATCAGACGCTTTT
>NC_136518.1:89503124-89515624 GCF_053919585.1 Euprymna scolopes
AGCATTCTGTTGCTCCTCGACAGATTTGACGTCTCCAAAGAATAGGCCTTACTTTGTAAAAAAATACATAGCCACATACACACATACAAACATACATCTCATCAAAAATATAACATGGGATAATATATATATATATATATATATATATATATATATATATATATATATATATATATATATATATATATATATATATATATAGGAGAGAGAGATTTGTGGGTGGATTTTTAGGGGGTGCTGAAATCGATAAAACGTTGAAATATCAAAACTTACTTTCAAGTTTGTTGAAGTACCCATTCTTACTTTTATGAAAAAAAAGATGAAAAAATTTCTAAATAGAACTAATAAAAAATTCATTGAATCATAAAATATAAAAAAGAAAAATCACAATATAATTAATTAATGAGATGTTCCTTTGTAAAGCAACATGGTAATTAGTTAACCTGCTGTAGTCGATCGCATATACATCATTAGTATATTCGAGACATGTTGTGTTATTACTATGAATATGGAATTGTTTTAATCTCGCTGCCGGTACGATAAATAGTCATACATGATAGGTATGAAGCAAAAAGCTTGCAGTACATGTTAGATTTTTGTTACCAAATTATTTGTTTTTAATAGGATTTTCAAACTAATTGTTAGTCATCAGGTGTTTAGTTTATTAACATGTTCAAAGAAATCATTTATTATTGTTATTTCATATCAAATTTTACAAATAAACATTTCTTCGCAATTACGCATACACAGATTTAATCCGATAATTTTATGAATAGAGCTTACTGTTATAATCGCTCTACTTTTTAAAGAAAAAATCGAATTCTCCGTTTTGAGGACAGTAAGATTAAATCAGCTGAAATTCCCAGCAGTTGATGAATATTCACAGAAAAAAAAAACATTGCCGTTGTTACAATAATTGTAATGATTGTGTATTAAAAAGATTCCAGTACTCTGATGGAGAAACTCCAGCTATTCCAAAAAATGGCCAAAGTCTGTTAACACTTTAAAACGCAAAAGTCTCTATGCATTTGAAGGGTTAAAAAAATTTTTTTTAATCAAACTAGCCTCTAAAAGAAAATGAAATAAAGTTTTTAAAAAACTTTCTGAAAAGAAGAGTAAAAAGGAAGTAACATGGTTTTCAATTCGTGAAATATTTCATATCATTTGCGTTTCGGTGATTGAGGCCTTTATCAGGATGAAACATGTTAGAACTCTTGTTTTTTTTTTTTTTGGTTTTGTTTTGTTTTAGTTTTTTTTCCAAAACTCTTTCGCAATTAATAAATCCGCTTTACGTCACTTAATATATTGTACCTTGAGGAAGGTTTCATTAGTCGTAGTGGAAACGTAGACAATATGTATCATCGTTAAAGAAGGCGTAACAAGTAGAATGTTTTCCTTTCGTCATTAATAATATATTTATATGTGTTGAGGGGACATTTCACTGACAGTTGTTTCGTCGTTTATTAATACATCACAGTGGTTTGACGTAGTGTGCATGTCGAACCCTAGATTTGAAATCCGGACGGTCCCTCACTTCCAATCTTGTCTGATGTTTTCAGATGTTTTAATATCTGAATTAACTAAACTAGTACTGAGAAAAGAAAGACATTATACCGCTGAAATAATTGTTTTCGTTTGTTTAACAATTTTACGTTACTTGCAACCTTGATCCTTTTAACGGAAAACTATTATCTAATATACTAAGTGGAAACCGTTGTTTTCTCCTTCAACATTATTATTATTATTATTATTATTATTATTATTATTATTATTATTATTATTATTATTATTATTATTATTACTATTATTGGCTCATATGGAGATTTCACACAAGTCAACAAACGATCGGTTTGGAGACCTGTGGTCTTCTCTGGAAGCTGAGTGACAACAAGTCTTCCCAGACGTCCAGCTCTCTCCACCTTCCTCGATAGCATTTGCAAATAAATCTGCGCCATCGCAACAGCCTCATACCATTGATTTCTCGCTCGTAGTTGCCATTGGTTTAGACTGGAATTTGAGTGGCACTAAGCCTACCCACGATCCCAGCCTCATACCATTGATTTCTCGCTCGTAGTGGCCATTGGTTTAGACTGGAATTTGAGTGGCACTAAGCCTACCCACGATCCCAGTTCTCTTCGCGCTTGTCTAGCGGAGGTCTGGCCAGCGCTCTCTCCTCGGTCTTTCCAGCCTCCTTGACCCTTCTCAGTTCTTTGGTTATTATTATTATTATTATTATTATTATTATTATTATTATTATTATTATTATTATTATTATTATTATTATTATTGGTTCATATGGCGCTTTCACACAGGTCACCAAAGGTATGATTTAAAACCTGTGGTGTTCCCTGGAAGCTGAGTGACAACAAGTCTCCCCAGCATCCAGCACTCTCCTTCTCCTTCGATAGCATTTGCAAATAAATTTGCGTTATCGCAACAGCCTCTCACCATTGATTTCTGACTGGCAGCGGCCATTGGTCTGTACTGAAAGTTGAGTGCCATTAAGCCTCCCCAAGGTCCCAGTTCTCTTCGCGCGTGTCCAGCGAAGGTCTGGTCAGCACTCTCTCCTCAGTCTTTCCATCATTCTTGACCTTTCTCAGCTATTTGGTTTCATCCTTTTTGGGAGGCGGGTGGGATGCGTAATGGGGATTTAAAACTTGTTGATATGCAGCTTCAGTGTCCTTCATTCCCTGTAACGCTTCCTCATGTTTTGCCTCTGCAGTAGTTTGTCTGACTCACACATGTAGTTCATGTGTATTATTCTCCGCATTCAAGGGTTTTCCTTAATATTTCAGCCATTTTTTTTATCGTTAGTCGTTGTATCTTTGCAGTCATTCTTCTGATTCTAATTTCTCCTATTCCTTTTCAAAGTTTTTCGGAATTGTTCCTAGTGCTCCTATTATTATTATTCCTATTATTATTATTATTATTATTATTATTATTATTATTATTATTATTATTATTATTATTATTTCTATTATTATTATTATTATTATTCCTATTATTATTATTATTATTATTATTATTATTCCTATTATTATTATTATTATTATTATTATTATTATTATTATTATTACTATTATTATTCCATTAACTTCACAGTGTTGTGATGTTCTTTTCTCCCCTAAAGAGCGGGCTCTAAAACCAAAGCTAACGAGGATAGTCAAAGAGTCAAATAGATATAAATCAACAGGTGTAGAAGGTGTACTGAGCCAAGCAGAACTTACTTCTGGAGTACGGTGATGTATCTGATTCCTAAGGAGTTCAGCTATATCATAAGATCATCAGAAATTGAGCTAAGCGCACCTATGTTTATTCGCACAAAGGAAGTTTTCTTAATCCACAATCTAGCAATCTCCACCCTAAATTTCTGATAGTTCCATAGTTTCTTATTCTTCTTGCCTGTTAAGTAGGTGACGTTTGGTCAAGCCACATCATATAATTTGGTCTTTTTGTTCACAACTGCAATATATGGACATATTATTATTATTATTATTATTATTATTATTATTATTATTATTATTATTATTATTCAAATCGAGAAATGAGTTTAATTTGACATTATCCGGTCATATAACCGACGTTTAGATAAATGTTTCCATATCTAAGTATATAATAAGTTAAGTGGTCTCGGTTAGTAGGTGAATACATGAAAACTATTAGCAATCGATGAATTTATTATGAGGCAATAAGTTCAGTTTATCAAATTTTAAAGTTGGTGTTGCTTAATATTTATTAACAGTGGGATGTTTCATAATCTCTCTCTTTCTCTCTTCATATATATATATATATATATATATATATATATATATATATATATATATATATATATATTCCATGAAACTCTGGAATTCTAATGCTAATTTGACCCGTGTCATACTTAAATGTAAAAAAAAAAATGGTAAAAAACAATTTGTTTTTTTAACGAATTAAAATCTATAAAAATCCATTATTCTTAAGCAACATTTTTCCAGAAAGATGAAATCCTAAATTTTATCATATGAAAAGCAAAATAATATAAAGCTTTTTCTAATATTTTAAATAGAATTTTACATTTTAAATTTTCAAAAAAAATAACACTATTCGCCCCATTTTTGTCTCAATGGATAATACATTTATATATATTTCATAAAAGGGTCTAAAATCATCTATTTTTTTTAAAATAAGATTTAGGATAATTTGCTATAAGAATATGCAAAAATAGTATAAGTACTTGAATGTCAGATAATTCCATTTTTATCTCACGCTATAGATTTTGGGTGGCGAAACAAAAAAATCCAAAAGTTAATGACAGTTTGGAAGAAACTATGGTAGTCTTTTCATGAATAAATGAAGTCATTTAGTCCTGTACATGTACATGTATTTAACGATTGTTTTGACGATTAAGTGAAGAATCAACTGCATAAGGGTTTAATTCTTTTTTTCATAAGCGATGCATATTTGTTGCTTACATAGCCTCCGAAGTTAAGCAACGATGAGGCTGACCAGTACCAGGTAGGTGAGCATTATGGAAATGCTAGACGCCGTATTTTGGAGACAAATCTCGCATCTATTATCACGCTTGGTTGTCCTGAGCCTGTCTTGCCATCAGGACCAAGTGTTTCTTGACAAGGGGGTGTGATAGATCCAAGTCCCCTACACTTTAAACAAAGTCAAACGCAAATCACAGAAAAAAAGGAAAAGGGGGAGATAACAATTGCTTGTAAATACAAACACTTCTTTGTACGATTTTATATTCTACCACAGGTGAAGTCATGTCACATAATGACAAATTGCCGAAAGAAATTATTGTATTTTTAGCAAAATTTGCAGCTATTTATCGATTTTTTTCTTGTTTTGGTATCGATCTTTCAAAGTATTTTCTAATTAATGGTAATATTGGGCTCAATAAAAAAAAATTATTAATTTATTTAAAAATAAAAATTCTTATTCGTAAAAATAATGATATATATATATATATATATATATATATATATATATACTAATATATATATATATATATATATATATATATATATATATATATATATATATATATATATATATATATATATATATACTAATTCACATCCACAATACAACATATTATGTTCAGTTTCGGTTGATTATTTTAAACATATTTGTAATCACAAATAAAAAGAAAAGAGAGGTTGTCGCCAATATATATATATATATATATATGTGTGTGTGTGTGTGTGTGTGTGTGTGTGTGTGTGTGTGTGTGTGTGTATACTGATTGTGAAAAAGATACACTGTTATAAAGTTCATTCTTCACTTAATAATTGGTAAAAATACGTATTGATTGGATAATTACATGATTTTTGGCAGATTTTAAAAAGAGACTCCGTCAAAAACTACTTACACTCTCCTTCCATTTTGGCCATGTCTACTTAAATGGTTATATATGATAAATATATTAATATATAAAACACATGAAACGTATATGCCAAATAGAATAAAATATGGATGTTTCGAACATTTACGGGTGTCTAGTGCGACTACGAGTCTTGACAATCGCCGAAACAAGCATTTAAAGGTGTGTGAATTATTTTTGCGGTGTGTCTGTTTACATTTTCACTTCTCTCTCTCTCTCTCTCTCTCTCTCTCTCTCTCTCTCTCTTTCTTTCTCTCTCTCTCTCTTTCTCTCTCTCTCTCTATCTATCTATCTCTCTCTCTCTCTCTCTCTATATATATATATATATATATATATATATATATATCTTTTTCGGTCGCTATAATTTTCTGTAAAAGTAACTGAGTCCGCTTGATTATCAGTATTGTGAAATATAAACAAATATATAAACTTATTCACAAACAATATAACTTCTTTCGCTCACAATACCGAGGATCACATACTCAGGGACATAGGTTGATGCGCTCTCCACGTCTAGCAAAACACATGAGTCAGAAACAACAAGTCTTGGATGATCAGGAATAAGACAAGACTAAATTTAATCGCAAACACATGTCCTAACAAATCTGAAAGTTACAAAGATAATGAAACCGTGGCTAAGGCTTATTAAAAGACAGGTAAAAACTTTAAAGCAATATATATATATACATGTGTGTGTGTGTGTGTGTGTGTGTGTGTGTGTGTGTGTGTGTGTGTTATGAATTAAATTAAAAGATAAGGGATAACATTTTGATAGAACTTCATTGAATAATCAGATAAATTAGGAGGAAAATGAGAACAGAGTAAAAACAAACTACTTTAAGCCATAGCATTTATTGATCTGGTGATACAATAAAGTTCTATGTAATATTTATCTCGCATTTACTAATTTTTTTTATGAATTGCTCTTTTAAACCAGGTAGAACTTCTGTCTTGATAGGTTTGCTTTATTAAAGATATCTTTTTCAGGCTAATTTTTCATATATATATATATATATATATATATATATATATATATATATATATATATATATAAAAGTGAACGTGTCCGTCTTTGTGTGTGTGTGTGTGTGTGTGTGTGTGTGTGTGTTTACATTTTCCTTTGCAATAACTCTGTTAATTTTCAGTCTACAGACTGATATAGAGAAAATCTATGTGATCGGTTTTCGGCCAGAAATTTCGCTGTTAAGGGGTCAAATTTCAACGATTTGACCTTTGAGAACTCTATCAAACTCCTCCGACAGTTTTCGGTCTAAACACTTGAAATTTTAGATATAGGTTCCTGGACATGGATCTAATTTAATAACTTGATTGGAGCCCAAAACAATACATTTTAAGGGGTCATAATACGGGTCAAAGTTAAAAAAATAAACCGTGTTTGTTTTGTTTTTTTGTTTTTTGTTTTTTTGCTCAGCATACACCTCCAAACACCCGGGCAACGCCGGGCCGAAATGCTAGTATATATATAAAAGTAAACGTGTCTGTGTGTGTGCCTGTCTGTGTGCACATTTCCCTGCGCAATTACTCTCTCAATTTTCAGTCTACAGATTCAAAATTTTATATGCGGGGTATTGAGATGTGGGAAAATTTTTTAAATCTGTTTTCGGACAGAAATTTGGCTGTTAAGGGGTCAAAGTTCAACGATTTGACTTTTGAGAACTCTACCAAACTCCTCCGACAATTTTTGGGTCTAAGCACTTGAAATTTTAGATATAGGTTCCTTGAACATGGATCTTACTTAATAACTTGATTTAAGCCCGAAACAATAAATGTTAAGGGGTCATAATAGAGGTCAAAGTTAAAAAAAAAATTGACCGCTTATTTATTT
Source organism: Euprymna scolopes (assembly GCF_053919585.1). NCBI lineage: Eukaryota > Metazoa > Mollusca > Cephalopoda > Sepiida > Sepiolidae > Euprymna > Euprymna scolopes. The sequence goes on from NC_136518.1 coordinate 89,510,345, forward strand.
ATTTTTTTTTTTTGCTCAACATACACCTCCAAACACCCGGGCAACGCCGGGCAGAAATGCTAGTATATCTATAAAAGTGAAAGTGTCTGTCTCTCTGTGTGTGTCTGTGTACATTTCCATACGCAATAACTCTGTAAATTTTAAGTCTACAGACTCGAAATTTGATATACAGGGTACCGAGATTTAGGAAAATCGATGTGACCGGATTTCGGCCAGAAATTTGGCGATTAAAGGGTCAATGTTCAACGATTTGACTTTTGAGAGCTCTACCAAACTCCCCCGACAATATTTGGTCTAAACACTTGAAATTTTAGATATAAGTTTCTTAGATATGGATCTAACTTAATAACTTGATTTGAGCCCGAAACAATAAATGTGAAGGGGTTATAATAGGGGTCAAATTAAAAAAAAAAATGACCATTTTTTTGTTTGTTTGTTTGCTTTGTTTGTTTTTTTGTTGTTGCTCAGCATACACCTCCAAATACCCGGGCAACGCCGGACCGAAATGCTTGTATATATATATATATATATATATATACTAGCAAAAGTACCCGTCGTTGGCCGGGTTCAAAAATAGCCTACAGAAAATGGACTCTGATTTATGAAAGTATGATGGGTTATGAAAAGGAAGGGTTGTAAGAGATAGCTTCGAACCAAAGCAAAATATGATGAAAGTAAAAATAAAATAGATAGAACACATAATTTATTATACTATACCTGTTCACACTGAAACACTTATCACAATATTCTGTGGATTTATATTTAAAAAAAAACTTGTTAAACTTTGTGACATATTTCCATTCTATGGAGGTCAGGCGCGAACGAACACCCCATAATTTTATTATACCATATTTCTTCAAACTGAAACATAATTATCAAAGTATACTTACGCAGATAGATATGAAAAGTCTTTATTAAAGTTTGTGCCTATTCCCATTCTAGGGAAGCCAGGCGTGAACGCAGACTCCACAATTTTATTATAGCATCCCTATTTAAGTTAAAACATACTTATCAAAGTAATATTATGTACATCTATATCAAAAATACCTGTAAACGTTTATTTTAATTTTAAAATTTCTCATTTCCATACTTTGTGGACAAGGCGCGTACGCAAACGCCACAATTTCAATGAATTATCATTATGCCCAATCAAACATACCCATTCCTGTGTTTCGATACATTTTCTATCATTATATGTGATCAGTTTTCTATAATATTCAACTATATAGGAGCCTATTCGTGACCAGACACACACAGAGACGTTCAGCTTTATATATATATATATATATATATATATATATATATATATATATATATATATATATATATATATATATATATATGTTTTTATTTGTTTTTGTTAGCTATACTTTCTTGAATGAATTCAAGTATTTATACGAAAGTGTATTTCTACCTAAATGCTTGTTGGGAATAATTTTCCCATTGACCAATCTGGTACCCCCTTTTAATGGGAAGCGGCATATATATTATTTTTAATATATAATTATCCACTGACACGTGTTTCGTCGTCCACGACTCATCAGCCACTAGATTCAGCCACTTTGATGAGTCGTGGACGACGGAACACGTGTCAGTGGATAATTATATTTTAAAAATAATATATATATATATATATTCTGAGCAATAAATGCAATCGCATGTGTATGCATTATTATAACAGCAACTTGAAGCAGAATTCTGTAAATAAAAATGCACTTTCGTAAATAATTGAATTGTTTTTGCGATACGTTTTGAATGCAAAACGTATCGCAAAAACAAAAACAAAAAACAAACCGATTCCTTTGTTTCGATACATCTTCTATCATTATATGTGATCAGTTTTCTATAATATTTAACTATATAGGAGTCTATTCGTGACCAGAGACACACATACGTTCAGCTTTATATATATATATATATATATATATATATATATATATATATATATATATATATATATTGTGAACAATAAATGCAATCGCATTCCTATGCATTATTATAAAAGCAATTTGAAGCAGAATTCTGTAAATAAAAATGCACTTTCGTAAATAATTGAATTGTTTTTGCGATAAGTTTTGAATGCAAAACGTATCGCAAAACAAAAACAAATAACATCTAAATAAATCGCGATACATTCAGACAGTCAAGCGGCATGGACGTGCGGCTCATTACCGCAGGGTCCCGATTTCGAATCTCGCTAGATTCAGCAACTCTGATGAGTCGTTGACGGCGAAACACGTGTAAGTGGGTAATTATATTTTAACACCTATATATATACGCACGTACGTATGCATATATATATATATATATATATACATATATATGGATGCATATATTAATATTTATATGAATTTCTATTTATATATGCATATACAATGTATGTATGTATGAATAATATGCATAATTATATGTGCATGTATATATATATATATATATATATATATATATATATATACATACCTCTTATATACGTATATAATGTTAATGTAATATATGTGTATGTTTGTATATAATGTTAATGAATATGTATGTATGTATGCCTGTAACACTTACAGAAAAAGCCAGCGTTGTCCATGATTAAGTATGAAATTATGTGTCATTTGGGCCTTTTCTAATATTTAATTTTTGAATTAAGATATGAGTAACGGTACATTTATTGAAGTAAATTTAATCATGACCCCCTGCGAGACTCCTCCGGCCCTACCCCAAAATTAATGAAACGCCATATAAACCTAGAATCTTCGTTGTGAACCCTTTATTAGCATTTGTATCTTTGTTTCTTTTTTATTTCTATAACTTTAAAATTTGAAACAAATGCAGTAAAATCTGGTATTCCCTTCCTAAGATTAGTAATCTATTCATAATATAATTTTAAACGCTTTGATCCAAATAAAATATCTGAATGTGTATTGTCACGGTATATATATATATATATATATATATATATATATATATCGTTTTAAAGTTCTGTTTCAAAAGGTCTGAGAGAACTTCGTTAACAAACAACTTAATATACGAATTAAAAATTGCATAAAGAAGATATAATTACTCCGTGTCAGCCACTGTTTCGTAGGCTTTTTAAAGGGCGATTAAATTTCTAAAATAATAAAAATAAAAATAAAATATATTTTTGAAAATATGTGTGTGATAGCAGTAGTAAGTGGTATATATGGATACATACATTGAACTATATGCACACACACACATATACACACATATATACACACACACACACAGACACACACATATATATATATATATATATATATATATATATATATATATATATATATATATATATATATACTAATGAACTTCTGATATTTATTTTAAAATGCTCCATGACAAGCAGCCCGCTATGATTGTATGTTTATTTATGCAAACATTATTGGTTAGATATGTGCATGCATGTTTTGCTGCGAATATTTTAGAAATACAGTGCCATTGGACCTGATCCTTACAATGAGAAATGGTAACTCTTTTATACAAAAGTATCTATTATTTATAAATTATAAGAAAACCTGATAAATGTAACAAAAATAATAAAAATAATATGTATACGTTATATATATATACATATATATATGTAGAGAGAGAGAGAGAGATGGATAGATAGATAGATAGATACATACATACATACATACATACATACATACATACATATATACATACATACCTACATGCATACATACATTCATACATATATTAATAAGTAAATAGATGACTGTAAAAATTTATAAAGGACAGAATATGAAAAATCTCAACACATGCATTAACATCTAATTCTTTTTGTCTCTCGTCTTTTTCCATACCTCTTTTCACGTACGTGCGCGCACACGATCACACAAACGCGCTTGCACATACAGGGTTGGAACAAAATAATTGGAAGAGTTCACATTCACGTGGCTCATTTATGATATCCGGCCTGGTTGAGCTGACGGCTCAGTTTTTTTCGAAACTATTTAAATGTTGATGTAACTTGGCAATTACTATTGCCGTAGTAGCGATATGATCTTTTTGTATTTCTTTCTGTATTGCATTCTTCGGTATCTGTCAATAGGTTTCGAAGTTTCCCAAATCTATTTAGAATTATTCCTGTTGCTGTGATATATTCGTCTACTGTTTTAGTTCTCTTATTCTCTTTGAAAAACGATACCATTTTTTTTAATTTAGTTGGTCACTCATATTTTTACTCTAATTTCATCTAAGTCTGAAAAAAATACTATAAATAAGAAATCTAAAAGATAAAGTCTGATTTACGTACAAGGCATATAATTTTCATCGTGAAATATAGATCAATATTCTTGATATAAAAGATCATTAAAGTACTGGAGTAAAATAGACTGATTCAATGATTTTATGAAATCCTTGTATATGAATATGTGTGTGTGTTATTGTGGAAATTCATTCGCAACGTGAAAGCCTCCGTACCATACCGAAGCTGCACTTTTTCGATGCGACTTGAACTAGGTTTCTTCGAACGGGAAAAGTTTTATGGAAATATCAAAATTCACAAGCCGCCCGCAGTCGTTTGTATATCCTATCCCTGTCAGAGGAGTGAAGACTGTAGGGTTTTGCAGTTCTTGCATGGAGCTGCCCACGTCCTCTAAGGTACAGTGCTGGGTATTCCCACATAATCACCCATCTGGTACTGATCAATGCTCTTTAGTTCCTGTTATCTAATAAGACCCGGTATGTCAATGTGATTAAACCGTGTAATAATGAAGAAGAGTTTAAGAATATATAGAAATAGTTAAAATACTTTTTATTTCATTTTGGTAAATTAATACATTGTAAACGCATTTTCATTTCAATAATGTTATATATATATATATATATATATATATATATATATATATATATATATATATATAAGATATAGATAAGCTTGACGAATTCTCTATATAATATCATACACATACACACACATATATATATATATATATATAATAAGATACAGATAAGACATATATATGTAAGATATAGATAAGCCTGACGAATTCTTACGAGAATGAAACGCGGAATATTCTGTGTAGCTTAATTGTTATATATATTTTCATAACTTACTTTCATAACTTACTATATATATATATATATATATATATATATATATATATATATATATACGTTATTATTTTTTTAATATAGAGTTAATTCTGAACAAGAATCCATCTTTTGAAAACGTATGAGATAATGCTAACTCATCACAATTGTAAACGATTCGACGATCGGGTTTCGATTCTCTGCGTAAAAACACTTTACATATCTAGCCGTCTGTGG
>NC_136518.1:89518124-89520624 GCF_053919585.1 Euprymna scolopes
GATTTACATAAAAAATATATACGGCTGCGATAGTGCTCTATTTGTTTGCAAAAAAAAAAAAAAACGTTTTACATTATTTCTAATGGTTAATAGTATGAGTCATGGGATTCCTGGAAGAATCCTGTTCTCACGTATGCATGTATACACGGGAAAGGTTCAGCATAATTAGCACTCAAATACACATAAACCTTCAAAAACTACAACATATTTCAATTAACTTCACCAAAATGAAACTTTCTAGCTAACCAAACCAATTTGTGTGTTTATAACACAATTAACTTAACACTATTCTGTCCATAAAATCTACCTTTATGTAAATCGAATTTAAATGGTGGCTACTAAATATAAGTTGTGGCGGCGATTGAAAGTTGATTGCCGAGTAGACAGATTTATGAACGTAAAGTGTTAAATGAAAAGTGGTATAAATGTTAACACTGGCTGGTTATATAGAAAATTTAACTCTAATGAATTTGATATAATTAACATCATTGCTTTAAATTTTGAGTGGAGAAGCATGTTACGAGTTCTCGATAGAGCTATTCCGCATATATATATATATATATATATATATATATATATATATATATATATATATATATATATATGTGTGTGTGTGTGTGTGTGTGTGTGAATATATAAATCAAACTGAATATTTTTCCATCTAAACCCTAACCACCTTAAAACAGATTACTTAATTGTATTATACAACATATTTTGTAATTTTTGTAATAACGTATATATAGTCATCTGCAAACGATGCAATCTTATCAAGATAGAAAAAACTCAACATTTTTAAGGTAATAATTTAATATATTAAATATAAGACGATGAATAAAAGTTACAAATTACTGTATTATATCATCAGATAAATAAGGAAAGAAGATAAAATGGATGGGAAACCTGTTTTGGCTACGGCCTTTCGAAACCAATTGCATCTCATTGTTTATTCAGATATTTTTATTTTCCTTAATATTTCTGATATATACTTCCTTTACTACTAATCTGAACATTTTAAAGCCTGTTTTTATTTATATTTTATATTTTGTATTATACTGGCCATTCTCCTTTCTGATGAAAAGCATTTAACCTCGAAATTCCATAGCCAAACGAGGTTTTTCTCATGTTATCTTCTTTTCTTATTGATTTCATGATATAATAAAGTTATGTGTAATTTTTATTCCTCACCTTTTATTTAATATATACAATAACATATATAATATATATACATATATTAGAGTTTCCTTTTAATGTGAGATATATAAATATTTTCATAATCAAAGAACACCGCAACTCGTACAAACAATGAAAGGCGTAGCGCAGACGTCTTTGACTCTTGTTTCGAGTCTTGAGATTGGATATGCTCTATAGATGACCCCAAAGGAGGACAAAACCTGAGTCTTGGACTACGGCTTTCGTGATTCGTGTTAGATGCGGCGTTGTTTAATTGTGGAAATTATTAAATAAGATCTCACATCAAAAAAGCTAATACTTACATATACATATATAAAATCTAATATACATATTAGATTTAATATATATATATATATATATATATATATATATGTGTGTGTGTGTGTGTGTGTGTGTTTGTTTGTTTGTTTTATAGAATATCAAAAGATCATCGGTTCCATAGGTTTTAAATCCAAACTAAAGAGACCAATAGCTGGTCGCCTATATCGAACGCATTTAAGTGTCTGTTTATATATATAATTATCTTTCCAGGAGGCTAAGAAGCGTCCGACATAAGCAACCAAACATACGATCACTTTGTTTGACTTGAAAACCGACGGTACCGATGCTGTTCTGTGTTTGTGTTAAGAGACTATGACAGATCTATTAAGTATATACATATAAAGCGTTAAATTATTCTTGTAAGATATTCTAGTGAAGTTATAAATTCGATTCCGACTACATGTACCATCAAATGTTGCCTGGTCGTCACACAGCTAAGTACAAGATCTATGGAAAAGCTTGTTCGTACACACGAACACAGGCGCTTATGGGGTCCTACCACAGAAAAAGTACAACAACTTCATTCCGAAAAGTTAACTGTAGAGCCACTAGACGTGGTGGGCGTAGGTCCCCAGTGAGCGCCAATAAACGCAGGAAAAATAAAGAACGATTAAAAAAACGGGTAGCGCTATGAAAATATCGATAGATATCACTTAATGCATCTATCTCATATCGCTTAAATCCATGTATCTCCTGTCATCTTTCTGTCTATCTTTTTTTTGGGGGGGGGTCTTCATACTATTACAATACCGATCTATTCAATATAATTTTGCACACACGTGTCCGTATATGTACGAGCGCTATGTAAATATGTGTAATAAGCCCCCCCCCCACACACATATCTCTATTATTATATAAAAGCAACTTTGTGTGTGTGAGAGTTCGTTCTCTATGGACTTCGAAACGGTTGGGCCGTTTTCTATGAAATTGCACACAATTTACTTCATGTATCTTGCGGTGTGCTTAGATAAGATTTATATCGGGATGT